>NC_051219.1:38110413-38405413 GCF_015220715.1 Pygocentrus nattereri
TTATTAGGTAAAAGAAACAATTCTTCTCATTGTTTTTAGAGAATGATTAAGTAAATTAAATTAACTAAATATTCAAAAGAATATTCTATCAACAATAAAAAGTTTATAGCCCCTGACTGCTGGCTGTTTTAAGATCTGATCTATATTTACTAAAGTGACACAACACAAAACAATGGAAACAGGAAGGAATTTCCTGTTCTCTGCTTTTGAAGCACTGCTGTCTTTGCTATCTAACTTTCCTCCTCCAACCTATTCCCTCTGCTGTTAACTCCGGAGCACAGATCCATTCATGGCCCCACGCTGTACCAGTTCTGCTTCGTTTCTGTCCATTTCAGTGGTTCACTGCAGACAGAGAGCAACAAAATAAAGTAATGCTAATGGGAAAAGCAGCTGTTCCCTCCCACCCAATTTGTCCCCTTTTCTTTTTGACTGCCATGACTTAACTGTTGTGCCAGGAACAGCATGAGTAGTTTTTCCATGTTATGGTGAAGGCGTGTTCTCTGGCTCAACAAACACGGAGTCCCTGCTGAATCAAAAAACAACCAAAGTGCAGTTTGAAAAGTGCTATGATATGTGGAAAATAGAAACTGGCCAGATAAATCAAATATCCCGTCTTTAAATTTTTCTTTTTGACAACAGGAAACAAATAAGATGAGGGAGCATAAACAATTCACTTAAAATGCAGCGTATTAGTAACATAACTGTATTTATCAAACTTATTTGGAATAAACAATAGATTGCATCCCCTTGTTGTGATGTAAACATTCATCAGCACTCTTTGGAACAAAAAAAGGTTTTCGTGCATTTTCAACAATAGTTTGAAAAAAGAAAACATCAAAATCATTATTTAGGTAAAACCTACTCTTCATACCAGGAAAGACTTGCCGCTGAGTTGGAGTTCTCTCCCCCGTATGAAATTATTTTATTGGTTTGAAATATGGAGTCCAGCAGGGCTACAAATGAGTTGGGGCAGGAGGGGATTGCCTTGCTGAGTGGTCTAATAACTCTGAGAGGCTTTGACACAGTGTAACTCGCGTTAGCAGGCAGAGAGAGTCTTTCATCGGTCAAGGTCCAGAGATCAGGCATCCACAGTGTGAACAGAACGATACGCTCAGCTAACCTCTGACCAAACCGGCTTTCTTCTCTCTGTATTTCTCTCTCAGTCCACATTTTTTACCTTTACCTTCCTCTTTCATCTGCCTCTGTCAGGCTGGCTGTATCTGCACTGCAAAAATAGGTCTTTGCATCCTAAAATATTTTAAATATACGCAACATGAATCTTAAATTTCATATTATGTGGTTGTTTTCCATATATTATAAAATTATCCAAGCGATGTCCAGATATTTTATTTATTTTAAGTAATTAGTTAATGATGTTACTGTCCATTGGCCCATATTACAGAATCTTCAAAAGGTCCTGGGAGTTAAGATCTGACAAGGTCAATGTAAGATTTTTCACAAATTTGTTTATAAAAATACATTTTATCTTAATTTAGGAAACATACCTTATATTAAAGCGTCTTATTGCATCTCATAGTTAGAAAATTCTAAACTTGACCGAGGTCCATAATCAGCTGTCATGTCTGTTTCCGATCAGCTAAAGATATGTGCACAGCTGAAAGCACTCATGTATTCAAAATAGCATTACATTTTTAGGCTAGTTAGCTAGACAGCCATTGTTTGTTTTTATAGTGTTCCATGCTGTTTAATGGGGGCCATCGCTCCCCAGTTTCACTTTCCATCCATCAAAGCTTTAGCCAGCTGTCCTAACAAAAATATCATTTACCTAAGTTTCCTCATAATTCACCACCATCGCTGCAGTACAACGCCGTTTAGGACGCTGTGCAAAATTTAAACAAAAACAAAATGCAGTCATGTACAAACACTATAAACCCTATATTAAATCGAAAGACAACATATCAAATGTTAAAACTGAGAACTTGTATTGTTTTTTTGAAAAACATTTTTCAGAAAAGTTGGGATGGTGGCATGTTTACCACTGTGTTGTGTCACCTCTTCTTTTAACATCACTGTGTCAGCGTTTGGGAACTGAGGAGAGCAGCTGTAGTTTTGAAAGTGAAATGTTTTCCCTTTCTCGCGTGATACATGATTTCAGGCCTAACAGCTACTTAACCTGATCTGGAGCTCTTCCAGCTCATTTCAGCTGTCTACATATTGCGTTAATGTGCCATATGGTCTATGATAAGCGCTTGATGTTACTGATTTTGTGAACACTCCTTCATTACATTCTTGGAGTTGTGGGATGTGGGATGTAGTTAATGATTAACAGCATATGCTCTACAGCTTGGAGTCTGTATTACTCCCACAGCACTACATATGTTCATATATTTTGGAGGGAGTGGGAGTGCAGACAGTGATGCATCTCTCTTGCTTTAGCCCTGAACAGCAAGAGCATGAATGGAAACAACAGGCTGTGCACAGTAGCAGCAGAAACAATCTAGCAGTTCAACTTCTGCCACTTTTTCCTTTTCCTTTTTCCACTTTTTCCTATCTCTTTTTGCAGCCTCTCTTACGCAACACACGTTTGTCAAAATCTTTCAGATGTCCTCACCCCTCCGTCTCTTCATAATTATGATAGATCATGATGGAGTATGAGGTGGACATTCAACTGTGTGCTCTCAGGCTTGGCTGCACAAGATTTCCGGCCAGCCGGAAAGTCTCAGTCTCAGAGGTTAATAAAACACAATTAATACTTGATTTTCAATCAAGAAAGCTGCAGTTATTCCGTCCATTTTTATATCTGCATGGCTGTCTTTGTGTCTTTGTTCCCTCATTGTTTGCTAGCAGCTCATCAAAGGGCCTACATTAAATATGTGTTTTTGGTGATTAGATCACATTTAGATTTCTTTTAACCACATGAAAATCCGAGTGTAAACACCCTCAGGAGGAATCATGATCTGAACACAGTTGGGTCACTCAAACCACATTCTCAGGTGGTCAAGAACAGATCTTCGCCACATTTAACACATGTATAAATGGAATGTATTTTTGTTATTCGTATAGAATTACATGTGGAAATGAGTCTGCTAAGCGCTGACTTGCAGGTGAGAGAATAAACGATTTTTAATCTTTATGGGGAAAGAGTAAACAAGAGTAATACAGAAACTGTGTACGTGTTGACATGCTTTTTAAATGGGGACATATTTAAATGAAAAGTGCAAATGGAATCCAAAAGGCTATCCAAATACGATCCTACAACAAGAAGCACATGTTAATGCAAGGTGTAAACAGGCTCAAAAAACACCTGTGGGAAAAAAAATCATTAGATTGTATTGATTAAAAACACCCAAGTCGATATCTTTCTGCATTCTGCCAGCGGAATGACCACAAGGGGGCCTGAATAAAGAGGCTGCTTCACTGATGTAGTCATTCAGCATCACATATTGAAATCAATGATGTTTATTTCCAAGCAACTATATTTCTGATCCATTTTCCTTCTTTCTGTCTCCTTTACAGATCAACTCAAAATCACCAACTTGCGTGTCAACTTCACCAGGCTCCACACTCTGGGTGATAACCTGCTTGACTCAAGACTGGAGATCAAAGAGAAGTACTACTATGCCATGTATGAGCTGGTCGTCAGGGGCAACTGCTTCTGCTATGGCCATGCCTCTGAGTGCGCACCCATCGAGGGAATAAGAGATGACATCGAGGGCATGGTGAGCGCTTCATCTAGACGGAGAATAACAATACAATGTAAAGGAAAATATAAGGAGAATGGATTCATAATTTCAATTAAGTTTGTGAAATGCTGTGCCTTCATTTTGCAGGTGATATCTTTACAAATAGCTTCACACCCTGATTAATAACCTAATATATTGGACATATACACACACAGTTCTGCAACATTCTCTCGCTATCTTTTTTTCTGCTTGAAATTATACGGTATTCCACATGTCTGTTTCTGTGGTTAATTACATTGTATGTTTTATTATATTTTCTGTCTTTGTGAGAGTACTTGTCAGAATAAACCTGATGTTTATGAAGAGTTGAGTAATAAAACACTTCTGATTCTAATTCTCCTTTTATGTTACCAGGTGCATGGGAGGTGTGTATGCAAGCACAATACAAAAGGGCTAAATTGTGAACTGTGTGATGATTTCCATAATGACCAGCCCTGGAGACCAGCTGAAGGCCGCAACACCAACGCCTGCAAGAGTAAATAAAGCTTCTTATAAAAACTCTTATCATTACACATACAGTATATTAACAAAATCACACATTAAAATGAACTGTTTTCTGAAACCTTCCTGTCAGAATGCAACTGTAATGGTCACTCCAACAAGTGTCACTTTGACATGGCGGTGTATCTGTCCACGGGAAACATTAGTGGAGGCGTGTGTGACGACTGTCTCCACAATACAATGGGCCGCAACTGTGAGACCTGCAAACCCTTCTACTATCAAGATCCAGCCAGGGACATCAGAGACCCCCGGGTCTGCATAGGTGAGAGTGACTCTGGAGAAGCTTAGAAAGATACATTCTGGCTACATTCATATTACATTACATTACATTGCATGAAGTGGCAGAAATTCAGATCTGAGCAACTTTCATATCTGGTCCTAATTCAAGTCCATGTTCGATACATGGCCATGTGAAAGTAATGTGATGTGTCAGATTGGATTTCTTTTTTTTTTCTTTTACGTAACACATTTGCTGCACATGCACATCAGCATAGTGTGGACAGTGTAGCATTAGCAGCTAAGTTGATGACAGACGTGAGTCACATACAAACACGAATGTGAGCCATCAAGGTAGAAAGGTCAGACCTATTCACAAAACCGCTTGTGGAGCCAAAATGTTCATAAATGATAAAAGTGACTGATATCTGTTATTTATTTGTTGTCTCTCTTCTGTCATTCCAGCTTGTGATTGTGACCCAGACGGCTCTGTAAACAATGGTATGTGTGACGGGCATGATGACCCCTCTCTGGGCACGATCGCAGGACAGTGCCGTTGTAAGGTAAACGTCGAAGGCCCTCGCTGTGACAAGTGCAAGTCTGGCTTCTTCGGGCTTAATGCAAGTGACCGACTTGGCTGCCAGCGTGAGTATCGACAGAGGTTTTCTAAAGAGTTCCATAAGTTTTGTTTTTGTAAGAGCCCTTTTAGAGCCTGTCACTGAGGGCCGGTTATCATTTTGCTACCTAACTATGCTCAGTCCAAGAGCACCACATCACTAGCAGAGTGGCACCACCTGGGACAGTTGCTGGTTAGGTGTATTGGTCAAGGGCATAACCAGGTATAGCTAGTTAGTTTTGGGGCCTATGTCCTGACAGTTGTAGGCTCACCTTACCTACTGCTAGGCTACTGGTCAACCCAAAATTAGGCCCAGTCATTGATTATATTTTGAAGAATCTTTATATAAAAAGCTGTGTATTCCAGCACTGGGCCTATCCCTGTCCAGCAGAACAAACCGTAATGTTTACCCGATCAAATTTTGTTATGGTTAATTTATCACTTCACCCCAGCTTTATCTTCCTTGCTTTGCCTTCCATTAGCTTGTAAGTGTGACCCCAGGGGAACAGTTTCTGGCAGTCCCCAGTGTGACCCTGTCCAAGGGGACTGTTTCTGCAAGCGCCTGGTCATGGGCCAGAGTTGCAACCAGTGTCTGGTAAGTACAGTGGAGATTACACACATAAGCCTACACTTCTAGTATGCCATTCCTGACTATTTGAGAGTTCTGCTGACACCAGGTTGTTTTAAAACGGCTTTGAACACATTTTGCTGTGTTGCAGTGGGTGCATCATAGTGGATAACACGACAAGGATATGTTGAACTATTATTTTTACTATTATTATATGACTACACAAATAATCACACCGTTGGCTAATAGTCACACTTGACTAGTAACAGTACCCATGAATCTGAATAGCACAGTGGGGGCCTTTCACCTACATTTAGCCCAGGGATATAAGGCCCCCTGCCTGCAAGGTGTTGGTTTACATGGTGCTTAAAATGGACAGCAAGGAAAGAACCACATCCTGAAATTAGACAAGCAGTGGATGCATTTCACCTTAGTCTGGTGACAGTCCCTTTTTAAGATGATAGTCATAATTTGATTTTCTGATGTACAAAAATTATATGCCAGCTCATTTACTGTTTTCAAATCTATAGTTGGTGTCTTAATCGTTAATGAATATAGTAAATGATTTGTTGCACTCTTTCCCTTAGCCAGAGCACTGGGCCTTAAGCCATGATGCCAGTGGCTGCAGAGGATGTGACTGTGACATCGGAGGCGCTGTAGATAACCAGTAAGTGCTGTGTTCCGGGGACTACTTCAGCTTAATTCCAATATTATTCATGCACTCGAATTGTTTGCTTTTCACTTTCCGAACATATATGTACGTACTTTAGGAGATATTTAGGAGTTGATATATTTTACCTTGTTGCCAGGTGCTCTATGGAATCGGGTCAGTGTCGCTGCCGCAGTCACATGGTGGGCCGCCAGTGTAACCAGGTGGAATCTGGGCATTTCTTCATGGCCCTGGACCACTATCTCTATGAGGCAGAACTAGCCAAATTGTCTCAGGTAAAAGCAGACCTGTAAATTATTTTATATTTATATATATATATATATATATATATATATATATATATATATATATAGAGAGAGAGAGAGAGAGAGAGAGAAGATGTGTATATGTTAGACTAGGTGTCGCAGCCCAAATGTTAATTTTTTTGTCGTTTCAATAAAAATCGTACTACCCTTGGAAGAGCCACAACATTTTATGTCTACTTTGTAAATTGGATAGCAGACTAAGTTTGCTGTGCTTTAAGCTTTTCTTGCATTTCTTGCAAGTTTTCCAAAAGGAGAATAATTCTTTTCAAATGTTTCTCAACGTTCGAATTTCTACGAAGCTGAAGTCAGCTTCATATTTGCATTTACATTCCATCTTAAATGATGCCTCAAGCACCAGAATGTAACTGCTGCACTTTTTAAGGTGGAACAGGACAATTTGAACGAGAAGCCAATTTTAGTTTCACAACTTTTTGGTATTAGTTTCTTGTTGCAGATTAAACATGTAAGAAAACCAGCTGGAGTGCTTACAAAAGTCCATTCATCACCAAATTAACAATGTTCATCTTAAATCTTTCTCTTTGCCCTTTAGTTAGTTACTAGCTAGGCGAGATTATTGTCTGCGTGCCAATCTTAAAGGTCTTAATTTTTACGTAAAAATGTACTTCTGCTGTGGAGCCATAACAGGGCAGTAAAAGAGTGGCATACGACTTCGTTGTGTTGCTGATCTCTGTTAGAACATCATTTAACAGCAGTTTTTTCCTCCTCCATAGACAGATACAATGATGTTTATCCACTGTAGTGTAAAACCTTAAAGTGATAGCATGCAATCAGATTTGCAGTGTTCTCCTTACCTCAAATGTAATTGTTTTACTTGGTGACATACTTTTGTCTATTTGAGATAGCGTAACAATTTGTTTTAAAATAAGTATTAGATTATTTAGGCATGCAAGGTATAAGCTTATATTAATTGTAAGTTACTTGCAACTTTGAACACCAAACATGTCTTGGCTGATCAACTTTATTTGCGATAAAAATTGTGTAATTGAGATTTTTTCACTTAAATGTCATTTTAAGAATATTCAGCTACTCATTATCACAGGCCTCAAAATAGCAGAACCACTGATGATGTGTTTTGTATGTGCCTTTGTAGGGTTGTACGATCGAAGAGAGGGAGCACCAGTCAGGTCGTCTAGCCTCTTGGACCGGCACTGGGTTTGCACGCGTTCCTGAAGGAGGCATTCTGGAGTTCTTCATCACTAACATCCCTTACTCTATGGAGTATGATGTTCTCATTCGATATGAGCCTCAGGTAATCACATTTATGCTTTTCATATGTCAAAAGTCCTGAGTACTTGTTTTGACTGTGTTTAAAGCTATATGTATATATGTGTTTGATAGATGCCTCGGGACTGGGAAGAAGTGCGTATAAAAGTTGTGAGACCTGGTCCAATCCCCACCAGCAGCCCATGTGGAAACACCATCCCTGCAGATGATCTGCTGACTGTCTCTCTGCCTTCCGGATCTAGGTTTGCCTCTCTCTCTTAGACACACACACACACCCACACCCAAAAGGTCTCTCACCACAGAAGATTGTGTATATTAGTATGTTAGTTTGTGTCAGCGTTTTGTACTGTGAGTAACGTTCTATACTAGGGATATAAGAATGCATTTATACATCATGACGTATCAGTCTGAATTTGGCGATTCAACTGCATTAATTTCACAATTGCTATAATTGATTATATATTTGATTATAATAATAAATAATAAAATTAAAAAAAAATAATAATAAAAAAGACAAATAATGAAGTATGCACTACCAAAATAAAATTCTCAGACTATTTTTAAATGTAAAATGCAATTCAAGGTGCTGTTTTTAATGTCTGTTTTCCACTGTTGTGTAAATACTTTCTCGAGGCTTTTTTGTTTCAAGTGTGTTTTGAAAAATGATTTAAAAATCAAAATAAATAAAAAATGAATGACAGTGAAATTTTCTTGATTAATTGAACTGTTGAATTAAACAGTCATAATCAAATCAAATTGTTGTGAATTCAGAAATTTACATTTTTATTATTGTCACGATTGGCTCCTCCCACTCCATGGGCCTTTTTGTTTTGGTCTGTCCATGTGCGTTTGTTTTGGTATTGTAACTCCGCCCTGATTGTTTTCACCTAACCCTCGTTATCCCCGTGTTTTTGCCCCTTGTGTTTGCCGGTCTTTGTTCGATGTATTGCTCTTTGTTTGACGTATCGGTCTCTGTTGGATGTTTGTATCTCTGTGTTGGTAGTACTGGTTTGTCATGTCTGCCCCCCGATCTATCCGTGTTGGCTACATGAACCTGGACTGATTTGACTATGACCCTGGATTTGCCCCTAATAAATCTCGCTTATCTCAGCACATGCGTCCGCCTCCTCGCTCCCCGTTACAATTATACACATTATGAGAATGTGGTTGTTATTTGTATAATGTGTTTGTATGAATTAGGATGTTTTTCCTTCCTGCTCTAATTCAGGTCTAAACTTGATGGTTAGTGAGCTCTGACTCACTTGTTCTTCCACTTTGCTACAGGTTTGTGGTTCTTCCCCAGCCTGTGTGTTTGGAGAAAGGAGTGAGGTACACTCTCCGTCTGGAGTTTGTCCGCTACGCTGACAAAAACATCATTCCCAGCTTCAGCAATGCAAACATTCTAATAGACTCTGTAAGTAAAATCATTAGGAAATATCCACATAAGTTCATAGACCCCTATCTTCTAACACTCACTGTTCTTCTTCCAGATCGCCTTGCTCCCTCGTTACTCCTCTCTGGAGATGTTTGTAGCAGGTGACCCTGCTTCTCTCACCCGGAAGCAGAGTTATGAGCGTTACCGCTGCCATGAGAGTGCCAAGAGTGTGTCCCGTCCAACCTTGAGTGATGTGTGTGCCAAACTCATCACCAGCATGTCAGCCATCATTAACGACGGAGCCCTGCGTGAGTTATCTCAGTGACAAGAAGGGGGGGGGTTTGTGTTTGAAAGAGCAGAAAAGAGTGACTGTACTTGGGAGTGTAGTGCTATACCAATATATGTGTATTGTTAGTTATTTATTTGTACATATGTGTTTATTTGTTCCCTCTCCATCCAGCTTGCCAGTGTGATCCACAGGGTTCAGTCAGCTCTGAATGTGATGTGCGTGGAGGTCAGTGCCACTGTAAGCCGAACGTGATTGGAAGGCGTTGTGATAAATGTGCTCCAGCAACCTATGGCTTCGGACCTTCGGGATGCAAATGTAAGATTAACTTCTAACAAAACCACATTTAAAAGAATCAACCTGATCTTTATCTGCCATGTTTGTATTGTACTGTTGATTATCGAGGATAATTTGTAATAATGGAGTGGCATCTATTATATGTTTTTGTTTGTATTTTTGTCCATGGCAACTGACTGTATGCTACAGATGCTGTAGATAGAGATTAGGATGAATGATTTTAAATGATTATAATTTATAATTAATAAATTATTCCTTTAACACTGACATCTAAAAATGAACATATGCTAAATGCTCTCTGTCTCTGTGTAGTGTGTGAGTGTAGTCAGGAAGGCTCTCGAGGTCGTTTCTGTGATGTGTACACGGGACAGTGTCCGTGTCTGTCAGGCGCATTCGGTCAGCGCTGTGATGGCTGCCAGACTGGACACTGGGGCTTCCCCAACTGCAGACCATGCCACTGTAATGGGCATGCAGAAGAGTGCCACCAGAAGACCGGTGCCTGCATCAACTGCAGGAGCAACACAGCTGGGGACAAGTGTGAAAAGTAAGGAAATCTGGCAAGAAGCAGACAGGACAACTATAAGGATTTGAGATTTGTTTTCTGTCTTTGTTGAGGATCAGGTGGACTAGGAAGAACAAATATACAGATGATTTGAATGACAAGTCTGTTAGAGTCATAATTGTTTTGTTATACTGTGTAAATGTCAATTACATGATTATGTAATAAATTAGATTTACATTTGATTTACATTCTATTTTAACAGGTTCTTTGGCAAGAGAAAAAATGAACATTTTGAAAAGCTTTTATAATCACCAGCAATAACTGTGACTTTTAAGGCTAAAGATTAGAAGGTCTTACAGTATAAAGTAATAGATAGTCTTATGTGATGGGATAAACAGCTCTTTATTCTTATATGTAATACATATATTTTTAATGCAGGTGTGCCAATGGATTTTATGGAAATCCAGTGCTGGGATCAGGAAATCAGTGTCGGCCTTGTCCTTGTCCAGATGGGCCAAACAGTGGACGTCACTTTGCTGCCTCCTGTTACCAGGACAACCACAGCAGACAGGTGGTCTGCAACTGTAAACAGGGCTACACAGGTGCGCGCCCCTCTCCTGCATAGGATATGTACAAACTGTACTGGTTATACTTCATGCATTAAAGATTTAAGTGCCAGCAGGGGTTGGGATGGAAATGAAAACAAACAGGTAAATTTATGTATGGTTTCGTATCCCAAAAATGCAAGGTTCTGGGATTGGTGCTTGATTAGCTGCCAATTGGCAACCTTCCATGAGTCCAGCTGCATTGTGATGCAGTCAGTAAGATCATCACAGATATAACCTACTCTGTGACTTTGGACTGATGTGAAGTGATGTTGTGTATTGTTTCCCCTCCTCGACTGGACACAGGGATTGTTAAGCGCTCTGGAGGGACAGTCCTCAAGCGTGAGTAGCCATGAAGACCTCACTGTCCCCTCTGCCATCCAATTCCCCACCATCCCCCTGTCTCCTCCCTGCGCATGGCTTTCAGCACCCCAGTCCCTTTTTCGGTGCTGTTCCACCACACACGCCATGTCCCAGAGACTGATCCAAGAGCAGTTTTGACTCACCAGACCAAATGTTGTTTGTGTGTGAATGAAACTGCAGGCCCCGTACCTGAACTAGTGTTTGAGGCAGAGAAGCTATCACTTGGAAATGCTGGCTTGCTTGCACTGCCTGGCTGTTAGCCAATTGGTAGTATAGACATTGTAACATATCAACAGAGTGGATAGATGTAAGTATATATCTGAAGCAGTCCACATGATAATTTCCGCCAGGGAGTTAAATTGAGCTACTTTAAGCTACTTTTTACTTTATGCTGCATCGGATCTATTTTATGGAAAAGTTATTTTATTTAGTACCTGTTTTACTCACTCTGATGCTATGTGTTATAAGCTGCTAGTTTTTTCCTCATACGTCTAATGGCGCCATAAATCTGCACCTAAAGCTGCTGTCTCCTGGACAATAATCCATTAAGATTTGGTATAATGTTTGTGGTTTGAAAACGTTCTAAAATGTTGTCCATGAGTAGATTGTGCTAATATACCATCCCTTCCCTATGTGGTTTACACACCTTCCTAATGAATGCACTGTCCCTGTCTTTGTGTCATTTAGAACCGGCATTTACAAACAGTTATTTATTTATTTATTTAATAATCCACTACAGGTTTGTACATATCTGGGTACATATATGTTATAAAAATGGAAAAAACTCTCTCAGAAAAAATACAAACATACAGTAAATGCAATTGTTCTCATATAGTGAGAGAAAACAAGTATTCAGTTACTTTTTTGTTATGTATTGTACTCCCAGTGCAAATGTCCACTTCACATATACATACATTTTTATCTTTGTATTTAAATAAAAAGTGCATACAATAGGTACAAAAGTAAATATACATAAACATGTACAAAGATATGTACAAAATTAAAAGACAAAAAAATAATCAGACTGACACTATTAACTATTAAAAATATATATGTGATGGTTATATAAATATTCGTAAACACAAGTTGTGGATGTTAATGGTGCTGCTGCAAAAGAATTCTCTTGCAAATTTGACCTAGTGTCATTTTACAGAACGTGGAGATTTTGCACAAAAAATAACGCAGTTATGATGATAGAACTCTTTTGATATAATTCAGTTTGACATGTTCAAGGAAAAAAGGATGCGCATATGAGCCCAAGAACACCAACAGTACAAGGGGGAAGCATCATGATATGACATTTCAGAAGTCACCTGGGCATTACAGGTTATTAAGAAAACATGAACATATTACAAAAAAAGGACATATCAGAAAAAAATATAATTTAATAGGCCAAAAAGCAGAAACTGATGAGAAGACAATGACCCAAAATAATAATGCTGCCAAAGAAACACTAGTTTTTATAAAAGAAGGTGAAGGTGCTTGCATGACCTAGCAAGACTCCTCACTTGAATCCCAGTTAAAGTTTATGGAAGATTTTGAAAATGCAAGTCCAACAGTGGGTTCCTCATAACTTGTTGAAGATGATTTGCCAATGTGCCAAAATTTAACCACACTTGTAATCAGGAGCAAGGAGGCGGACGCACATGCTGAGATAAGCGACTTTTATTGAGGGCAAATCCAAGGTCGTGGTCATTACAGTCCAGGTTCATATAACCAACACAGAGAGATCAATAGGCAGACATGATGAAATAGTTCCAACAGGACATACAAACAATTCAAACAATCAGTACATCTAACATCAAACAAAGACTAGCAAAAACAAAGGGCAAACACGGGGCTTAAATACCACACAGGGAAGAGGAGGGACAGGTGAAAAAAATCAGGGGCGGAGTCACAAAACAAGGGGGCAGGACTAGGGATACCAAAACAAAGTTGCGTGTGTACTATCAAAAGGTAAACAAAAGGCACATGGGGGAGTGGGAGGAGCCAAGCGTGGCAACAATGCTGCAAGAAGATAATTACATCTTACCATAACTGTCTCAAAGTTGTAATTGTCTTTGTAAATAATATTAATGTTATTATGTGGTGTCTGAATATTTTTTCCCCTATCGATTTTGTATTTTTAAATATTTGTTTATGCTTTTGAATAAATACTTTTTGTTCATAGTCTCAAGTGGCTGTATGCTCTGGAAGTATAATTACCCCTCAAATTCCCAGGCTGATTACATATTAAGGCTTAATACTCTGTAGTTACAAGGACAATGCAAACTTGTTGAGCTGTTCTTAAGTTATAGAAGTGGTAGCCCCTGGCCATTTAAGGGGTTAAATAACAAAAACAAAAGTGTCTTGTTTCTGCTCACCGTAGCTTTGTGGAACCTCTGTACATTCAAGAATAGCTTATACAGCTGATATATCAGTGTACTGTGTTTATGCCACAGAGCAGACATAAAGATAAAGAATTGGAGAGATTTGTGGCCCAGTGGTACAGCTGCAGGTGCTACTCCCAACAACAGCAGCAATTCTACACCGTACCACTGCCATCAGCAGTGGAAATATGCCAAGAATGTCTCTTCTCTTCTTCTCTCTGTCTCAACACCATGTTAGTGTCACACCCTGACTGGGTTTGCCAAAGCAGTCTGAAGAGGGCTGCAGTGATTTGACTAAAAAACAGAGATTCCAGCTTCAGTAGTCCCACCTATGCTTATCTCTGAGTCTCTCCCTTCAGTTTAATAAAAATTCAGTTTCAGGGGTACTGTTCTCAAATGAACTCCGACAACATGAAAGGAACGGTCTGCTTTTGTTCAGCATCTTTCCGCCTCTTATTTAGTCTTTTTGTGTGTTGTTTGAAGGTGAATTTGACCGTGTTTTGGCTTTAGAAATAGAAGAGCCACTGGGCTGGGGCATCAATTGCTCTCTTTTGTGCCATAAACATGACGTTCACATGACAAATGTCTTTGTATGTGGAATATATCTCTACTGGGCTTCACATAGAGAACTTTTGGAAAACCAGTTGCTCTGTTAATTCTTTTGAAATGTATTGAATGAAGGCCCTGTTCACTCAAATGCACTTTCCATGTCTCTCACTCCAACACTGCCCTTTTTTCTTCATATCAGTGTTTATTCCTCTGTAACCTTAACTCTGTTTCCTCCAGGTGTGCGCTGTGAGGAATGTGCGCCTGGTTACTATGGCAATCCTTCTCAACCTGGTGGGCAGTGCCAGCCCTGTCGCTGTAACAACAACATTGACCTATCAGATCCTGAGGCGTGTGACAGGCGGACTGGGGAGTGTCGTAAATGTCTCTACAACACTGAGGGGCCTGACTGCAGCATGTGTAAGAGCGGATACTTTGGGGATGGCTCTCGCCGCAACTGCAGGAGTGAGTTATTATGAGTCGCAAACTAATAACCGACTAGACAACAGCAGCCTCTCTATTACTTTTAAGAGTGTTTGGTGTCTAAGGCTATGTTCACATCACCAGGTTGAAGTGGCACAAATCAGATTTTTTGCCCTAATTTGAATCAGATCTGATGTTTTCAGAGTGTGTATTTCAGGTCTGTGTGTATTTTAGACCTTTTTTTCCACTGCACGTGCGCCATCATTCAGCGTTATCATGGCAGCAGCACCGAACAGAGGTTCAAGCCTGTAAACAGTGAAAAAGCAACATATCTTACCCTTTTTGCCTTTATCTCACTCTAATCATGAGCAGCAGAGTTAATTATCTTTGCAGCGAAGGCTCGTTCTGCTCATTAGTCTGTTTGCTGATGATGCACGTGACCTTACTGAGTATGATGTGTGTACACAGGATTTCATTTCAGGACGCCGATTCGTTCACATTAATGACAGATTTGAATCATTTACCTAAACAAGTGAGAGCCATCCTGTCAGAGAGATCAGATTTGAGCTAAAATTCAGATTTGTGCGATGAGGCTTGCATGTGAATGTAGCCTAATTTTTGCATCTTTAGTTTTGCCCTGGAGCCATGAGTTTTTGAAGCATACATACATCATTTAGGATCACGCGTACAGCATGCTTAAAGGAGCCCTAAGAAAACTGAAAGAAGTAGCTTTACTGAGTCAAAAGGAAAACATGCTGAAATATGGTGTGTTTTGTGTCGCTGCAAGTTTTATAAAGCCTAAAATAATTATTTGAAAGTACAGAGGTGTCAGGTCAGATTCCATGGGAACTTTTCAAAACATGACATACATCTTTACCTATTATTAGTTATTATATATTAACTACACATGCACAGACTCAAAAGGAAGATCCAGCTGAATGTTTAGGTCTCAAATGCAAAGTTACCATTATATAGATGAATATATTATAATAACAGTTTATTTACATTCTTGGAAGACAAGTCCTTCTCCTGGTTTTGACTGAAAGGTCTTTTGATACTCTTATGGTGCTCACAAACATCAGATTTAACTGCTTGAGAAAGTCAGAAGATATTAGATATTACAACATTGTTCTTTCACATGTGTACAATTACTTATCTCCACCAGAGGTGTCTCTAGTCATCCAGGTCATGTTTGGTGCCTGACAATATAAGACATAAAAATGGACAAATGGGCAAAAATTTGGACAAACTTCAGTGATTATTTTTTTAGATATGCAACATTCATTTGTCGGTTTCATAGATTTGGTAAGATACCAAACATGACTTGGTGATCAACTTTGTGTTGAAATGTTGTGGAAATCAAATGTTTTGTAATAATCTCAGTCACTCTGTTGCACATATGCCATTCAATGCAGTTATTGTCATATTCCCAGAATGCACATGCAACTTCCTGGGAACAGAGCGCAGTCAGTGTCTATCCCGAGATGACTGCTTGTGTCAGCGTTCCACAGGACAGTGTCAGTGCCTTCCTCGCGTCACCGGACTCACCTGTGACCACTGCGCCCCAAACTACTGGAACCTGGCCAGTGGACGAGGCTGCGAACCATGTGGCTGTGAGCCCAATAACGCCTACACGTCTGCCTGCAACGAGGTAAGTGTCTCTCTCACTCTCATTCTCTCTATTTCTGTTGCACTCAGCAGTTCACACTCTGTTGACTGGAGGAATCACAGCATAAAGCATGAATTTATGAATTATTTTGTTCTCCCACAGTTCACAGGTCAGTGTCAGTGTCGTGATGGATTTGGTGGAAGGACTTGCAGGGACTGCCAAGAGAACTACTGGGGAGATCCCAGAAACCAGTGTAGAGGTACTTTCCTTTAGACTACATTAAACTTAATATTGCACTGATATTTAATAAAAAAATAAGTCACTGTCGTGTGTGCTGCTGTTTCTGTTTGGATTAAGGATGAGCGGTTTGACAGTATTTTATTGTATTTTGATAGTATATCACAATAATCTTTCATTTTCTGAGAATTTCATGGATTTTATCAAAGAACACAATCAGCCGTGTGATTTGCAAACTGTCATTCTAAATGATCTTGAATCATCAGTAAAGCCTGTAGTTTAACTGATCTCTTATCCTCTACTTTTTTCCGCAGCCTGTGACTGTGACCATAGGGGCATTGAGACCTCTCAGTGTAACCGCGTGACAGGTCACTGTGCTTGCCGACAGGGCGTATCTGGCGTCCGCTGTGATCAGTGTGCCCGTGGCTTTTCGGGCACGTTCCCTGACTGTCAGCCTTGTCACCAGTGTTTTGGAGATTGGGACCGCATCGTCCAAGATCTAGCCGCAAAAACTAAGGCTCTTGCAGCCCGGTCTCAGGAGATCCAGAGCACAGGCCTGATTGGTGCCTATGAGAAGAGTTTCAGGGAGCTGGAAGAGAAGCTGGCACAAGCACAGAGCATTGTTAATGCACGCAATGCCACTGCTGAAGGTGTGACCACCCTAATGGGCATGATGGAAGAGCTCAGGTAGAGCACTGATTTATTGTTGCAGCTACCAGATTAAACTACATTGAAAGGTTATTTTTTTATTCAGTGCAGTCAACTGCCTATGACATCAGTCTGTACATTTTTTGTACAGGTCTCGTATTGGTGAGACCACAGACACACTGAACCGTCTGGAGGGAGACCTGACTGCTGTACAGGACAGCAACTACCAGGCCAGCAATGAGCTGAGCACTCTGGAGAGAGAAGCCAGAGAGCTCAATCTCACCTCTAAGCAGCTCAACCAGCAGCTAGACATCCTCAAAAATTCCAACTTCTTGGGTTAGCATTGGATCCTCTTCAGATTATGTGCATGCATGTATACTCACTCAATGCTCCAACAGGCCTTCGTACACAACGATTTGACTTGCATTGCCTGTCAAAAGTTTGAGGACATTGCTTTCTTTTTTTTTTTTTTACTGTTACTTTCAAATTAAAATATTAACTGCTAGAGTAAAGACAGTTCAAATATATGTATATACTATGTGTTCCATTTTCCAAAGTAAAGCACCTGTACATAATACATTGATAAATAGATTTTTTGCTGTTTAATGTTTGCAAGGACATTCATCACATTTGTCCTTCTACCACAGGTGCATACGATAGCATCCGTGCTTCCTACAACAAGTCTCGGGACGCAGAGCACCGTGCCAACCAGTCTACTACTGACACCCCTAGCACCGTCAGCCAATCAGCAGACACCCGCAAGAAGACAGAGCGGCTCATTGCAGAGAAGAAAGATGACTTTAACCGCAAGAATGCTGCAAACAAGCGCGCTTTGTCTGATTTAAATGCAAAAGCGCAGGGTCTTGACATAAAGAAGATCAATGAGAAGGTCAGAGGCTTTGATGTTGCTCCTAAGAAACCCTGATAAACTCTGTCTCAGCTGAAATACTGTAAAGCACACACGAACATTGAAAGACTCTTGTTCATATCATGTCCATCCTAGGTATGTGGTGCTCCAGGTGATGTCCCGTGCGGAGAGAGCCCTTGCGGTGGTGTTGGTTGTCGTGATGATGAACGCAGGCACTGTGGGGGCCTGAATTGTAACGGAGCTGTTGCAGTGGCTGAGAATGCGTTGGAGAGATCCAAACATGCAGAGAAGGAGCTCATCAAAGCCATGGGAGAAGTGGAGGAGCTCTTCAAGCAGGTGAACAGTACTCCTGCTCCACACAGTAACTGTACCACTGTTTTTAGTACAGAAGTTAACTTGTTATCGAACACCTAAAGTGAAGCTGGACCAACAGCACGAGGAGATTATTAAAGTGTTTCAGAGAATGTTATCCTTGTTTGACTTTTTTAGGTTGCAGATGCAAAGTCGAAGGCTCAAGAGGCAAAAGATAAAGCTCAGGCTGCTCTGAAGAAAGCCAGTGATACCAAGAAGAAAGTGGAGCGTTCCAACAACGACTTGCGTGACCTCATCAAGCAGATTCGTGGCTTTCTTATGCGTGAGACTCTGCATCTTATAAAACTTGAAAACTCATCACTGCTTTTACTATAGTTTTACTTCTGTGTTATTTTTAGGTAAAACACGGTATGTAGTCTGCTTATGATTTGCTGACTACGTAACACTGTAGATACCCGTCAATGAATAACAGCAGCAAACCTCTACTAAGTGCAAGCAGTACAGTCACGTTCTAGATCACCTCTCATGGAATTCTCTTTGCATATTCAAAAATCTCCTGCCACGATTAATGTAGTTGATCATCAGAACCAAACTACTGATACAGTTTAAGAAAGTAAACATTTGTGGTACACTTTGGTCCTTTAGTCACTTTAAACTGACTGTGTACAATGTTTGGACTTCTGCAGAAGAGGGAGCTGACCCTGACAGCATTGAGGCAGTGGCCAGTCGGGTTCTTGAGCTGTCCATCCCTGCCTCACCCCAGCAAATCAAACACTTAGCTGATGAGATCAAAGATCGTGTCAGGAGTCTTTCCAACGTGGATGCCATTCTGGAGCAGACACAAGATGATGTCCGCAAAGCGGAAAAGCTGCTGATGGAGGCCAAAAAGGCCAGGTATATATACATGTAGCTGTGTAGGTCTGCGTGAGTGATATTTACTATTTGTTTGTCTTTTGTTTCATAGTATGGCAGTGTAATTTTCAGCTTGATGTTTTTTTTTTTTTTGTAGGAATAAAGCAGACAAAGCAAAGAACACAGCAGACAGCGTGAAACAGGCACTGGATGATGCTCGTAAGGCCCAGACAGCTGCTGAAAAGGCCATTCAGAGGGCAAAAGATGACATTGGCATGACTGAGAACCGCCTGGCTGAGGTACAACTTCATAAACCTTCTTTTAAAACTTGAGATGTTGACGTTTTCAGTCTGACAGACATTCTATCTCCAAAGATTCAGTCAGAAACGTCAGCTAGTGAGAAGGACTTAAACGAGGCCATGGACAAGTTGGGTGATCTGGGGCGGCAGATAGAAGCCTTGAAGGCCAAGCGGGCCAATAACAGCATGGTTGCAACACAAGCTGAGGAGACTGCTAATATGGCTCAAGACAAGGCTAATGAAGCAAAGCAGGTATATGAGATTGTTCTGTTCATTATCTTTGAGATTGTTGGTATTTTGTTCTGTTTCTCTTGTACTAACCTCCTCAACTGTTTCTGTTCAGATTCTGGATGGTGAACTTTCAGATAAGTACCGCACTGTTCAGGATCTGGTAGGCAGGAAGGCAAATGCAGTTCAGGACGCCAAGAGAAAAGCTGAGCGTTTGAGAGACGATGCAAAGCAGCTACTTAAGGATGCACAGGACAAACTGCAGAGACTAGCAGGTGAGTGTGAGGTAAAGAGAAAATGCTGGGGTAGCTAGAGGATTGGGTTCTGATCCACTGTGATAAAATAAACATAAAATTTGGTTGGACAGGTCAGTTTTACCCAGAAATTAAGAAGCCAATAGAAATAAAAGAGATGAACTTCAAACTACCTACTCTTTTCCAAAATGAACCCTTCCAGACATTTCAACATAATGTGGATCTTTCAGAAACATTCCTATCCAAGACGTGTTATGGATAAATGCTCGTTCTGCTGTCCGTGTTACAGTAATGTACAAATCAGATATGGAACTATAGCAATGAAACGACACAGAGGAAAGCTTTTGAGGTAAACAATTTAATGGAATAATTATTAAGACACAAATGTCTGAAGATAAAAACAACAGATAATATATTCACAAATCAACTCCAACACAGGTTGCCTCAGTTTTATTCTCTGTGTTCTGATGTTTCATCTCTACTTTTTGATGTATCTGTATCTGTGTTTATTTCTGTGATGGTCTAGAATTAATGTGACGTAAAGTAATGTGATGTCGCCCTCTTGTGGACACTGACAACCTAATTCTGGTTAACTTTGTGTGTTCTTAGAACTTGAGAAAGATTATGAGGAGAATCAGAAAACACTGGAGGGCAAAGCCAGGCAGCTCGATGGTCTGGAAGATAAAATGAAGGCAATTCTGGCTTCTATCAACAAGCAGATCCAGATCTACAACACCTGCCAGTAAACTGCCAGCAAGACTGATGTCACTGACGCTTCAGTACTGCCCACAAGGCACCAAGAGCATATGGAGGATACTAGACTGGCACTAGTGTCATGAGTGAGATCACTTGTGTTCAAATAAAACGTATCTATTCATAGAAATATAGATTTGAAAATTTATTTATGCATTGTTTGGCCAGAAAGACACAGAACAGATATCACTGAGGGGAATAAACAATCCCATTTCTAAAAAAGTTGAGATGCTGTGCAAAATGTAAAAAAAAAACAAAATACAATGATATAAAAATTTTTAAACCCCATATTTAATTGAAAATAGTACAAAAACAACATATTAAATGTTCAAACTGAGAAATGTTATTGTTTTTTGAAAAATATATGCCCACTTTGAATTTGATGGCAACAACACATTACAAAAAATGGTTGGGACGGGGGCGGATTTACCACTGTGTTTCATCACCTCTTCTTTTAACAACACTCTAAGTGTTTGGGAACTGAGGAGACCAACTGGCTCTACCCACCCAGTCATTTTCTAAGCCGCTTCTCCCTCAGGGTCACAGGGGTGCTGGAGCCTATCCCAGCGGTCATTGGGCGGAAGACAGGTCGCCAGTCCATCGCAGGGCATACAGACAGCCAGACATACACAATCACACACACTCGCACCTAGGGGCAATGTAGCATGTCCAATTGGCCTAACTGCATGTCTTTGGACTGTAGGAGGAAATCAGAGAACCCAGAGGAAACCTATGCAGACACGGGGAGAGCATGCAAACTCCACACAGAGAGGACCCAGGCCCCTCTTGCTATGAGGCGACCACCGCACCACCGTGCCACCCCCGACTGCTGTAGTTTTGAAAATTAAATGTTTTCCCATTTTTGATTTGCATATCATTGGATTCTGTTTTCATTTACATTCTGCACAGCATCCCTACTTTTTTGGAAATGAGGTTGTATTTCTTTTACAGTTCAGCTGTCCAGATTCAACACATGTAAAGGCTGAAAATAATCTGTTGAAGTAATTGTGTTGGAGCAAGAGGAAAAGCTGAACTACCTTCAGGACTCGCAGTGAGGAACACTAGAGATCACAGTCTGCTCATTTCAGTAACTCCCACCCACAACCAGGAATGAGCGCATTTGGTGTATTACAGACTCTGAAGGGCAGATTCCCAGAGCCAGACTGAACCTAAACCTAAACTAAACAGGAGGATTTCTTAATGGTGACCACTGCTACTGTGATTTAGTCCAGCACTAAGTTTAATCCATGTCTGAGAAATAAACTGATCATCACACAACACAGCACAGTTTCCAGTGTTTGTTGTGTTGTTGTGTAAATACGGTCTAAACACACTGGTGTTACTGTAAAGAGTTTAATACAAGAGACTGAACTCGGACATCAGAGGCTACGGCGTCTGTTTTCATTCATTCTGTACAGCTGCCTGATTTCAGTCAAGACTAATGAGATCAGCTCCGTATACAGAAGAGAAGCCTATGCAGTAAATACTGAAGACACTACAGCTTTTGATGGATTACCCATAAATCACTGCTCATACTGCTGCCTTAATTAAACCTCTGGATTTTGATCATTTCCAGCCTTTGTATGTATTTCATTAAGAGAATAAATCATTTTTCAGTTTTAGACTCATTAAATAAACAGTGGAAAATATTTCTAAGATCAACAGAAATAGCCACCTTGTCCACATGTCCACAGAGAAAAAGAAAGGGTTGAGTAAAAAGAGAGAGACGGCTTTAGAACTAGTATCTGAAAATGAGACAAATATCAGAGGCTTCTGTTACATTTTCCATATTCATGAGGACAAACTGGTGGCTTTGCTGTCATTTTGTATTTTTTATCTTCTTTATTAATGTAACAAAAATTTTGACATGGACTTATTTTCAAAGAGTCAAGTCATTCAGGTAAAGTCTGCTGTTCATACCAAGAAAGACGTGCTGATGACCATAAAGCTGAGTGTTGCTGAGTGTTGCATTCTCTCGTGTGATTCTCTCTGTCATGTGGTTATTTGGCCAATTATTATTAGTTTTTATTTCATGTGTTATTTTTTCTTCATTAACTCAGCTGGAAAAGATTTACTGGGCAGGCAGGCAGACAGGCATTGTCAGGACTGTGAGTTGTCACTCTACTCCTGGTATATCCAGCAATGTGTTTTACTCAGAGAGCAGCTGTGTTGGGGCTCAGTTAACCTCATCTTAACTGACAAAGAGGAACATGCAGTGTACAGTATGCCGTACTGGTGCCGTATGCAGTTTACAGCCAGGGTGACTGACCTGGATAAGCCCCTCATACAATACATATTCAATATGGATGTACTGGGCAGTAAGTGTGTCGCTTTCACTTTCAATTATTCTAATAATTAGCAACATAAACAAGTATTCCGCCAAGAAATGTAGTTCCTTTGGCTTTCAGTGTCGTTGGCAATTAAGGAACCGTAGACTGCTGAGTGAGGAGAACGTATGTGACCTCGGTGTCCTCATAGCTAGTCATGACCAGGCACACACAGGTACATAAGACTGAGCAAAATATCTGAATAATGAAAGAAAAGACGCGAATCTCACTCACAATGTCAGTAAGAGTGACTTTCTTTCCTACCAAATCAACGTAATGAATGAAGGTCTGCAGAAGGAGAGAAGAGATGAAGCTGATTCAGCTGAACATTTACCTCTATCAGTCTTTCTCTCAGAGATGTTCTGTCTTCCTGAAGCTGAGTGAAGGTTAAACTTTAGATTTTATGTAGTCCAAAAAATGAGCCGCATATTATCTATTCCGGCTCAAAAAAGTCGCCAGACACTAAATAAAACGATATTTGTCATATTTTCACCAAAATGAAGCACTTTGTTTTTTTATCTGAGTAAATTAAAGGGAATTCCACGGAAATAAAAAAAAAGCATAATTAACTCGTTATGTAAACAAAGTCGTTCAGAGGGGATTGATATGAAATCTCGAGAAGCTTACTGAGTCAGAATTGCTCCCAGTGGTGGTGATGGGAACCAGACGTCAGGAGTTTAATGCCTCTATAGACGCTTCATGACAAACAGCTTATTAGCTACATGGATGAAGAGGTTTTGGTCTAAAATGCATCTTTAGAACCCACTCTGCTGAAAATAGACCACTCGAACCACTAAGGTTAAAACCTTGTGCTTTTGCTTCCTAATGGGAATTGGCTCAATGGTTCCCATTAGACCCCAAGTAGTTGAAATCATTCAGAAGCAATTTGTGTTGGTCATCATCTAGTCCTTTAGTGGTCACAGGATGCTGTTGTCTGGATATTTTTGGTTGGTGGACTATTCTCAGTCCAGCAGTGACACTGATGTGCACACATTCACACAACACTGCACAGACCTCAGTCTGCAGTTCAACGATTGCTGAATGCTTATAAATAAAAATGTGTTTTAAGCTTGGTTTTAAAAACAGTCACAGATGGAGCCTAATGTCACTTGGGAGGCCATTCCAAAGTCTTGGTGTGGTGACAGAAAAACCACAATCCTGCTTTTGTTTAAGACGAGACTGTGGAACAGGTAAAAGTGATTGAGACGCAGACCTTAAAGATCTTAAGGACACATACATAAAAACCATGTCCACAACATATGCAGGTGCTTGACCACTCAAAGCTTTAAAAACCAGTAATGCTATTTTATATTGGATTCTGTAATGCACAGGGAGCCAGTCTAAGGAGGCTAAAACTGGAGCAATGTCCTCTCTTTTCTTCATACCAGTGAACATTCTGACTGCAGCATTTTGAACAAGTTGTAAACGAGCCAGAGATGCTTTGTTATTTCCAAAATAAAGTGCATTACAATAAATCCAGTCTAGACGTCTCAAAGGCATGAATAACTGTTTTCAGATCTGAAAGCAGTAAGAAATTATTTTAACCTGACTGTCCTAATCTGGCCTTGACCACTGCAGTGACTCACTTATCAAATTTTTTTTTTTAAATTCTGATAAAACCGCGAGCCCATTTATCACCGCGACGCCCGCTCATGTCCTCTCTGCACACACATGCCCCTGTGGTGCCGTCACACTGAAGAGCCTCTGCACCCAGCGGGTCACACCTACACTCTGTGAAACACAACACAGACACAACACAGTGAAGATCAAGAAAAACAAGTGAAGGCAGGTCTGACATTTAATGAGTTACTGTAAGAGTCTCTAAGACCTGCATCTGCCAAACGTGGATCAATTATGAGGTGTGGAAACTTTAACCTCTTAAACCTAACAGGGATAAAATCAGTTCTACTGGCTGAAATTTCACTGGACTTAGGTTGAAAAGGCTGAAAGCACTTAAACCAAAAGTCCAGGCTTTCAACTGTCAATCACATCAAACTTTGATGTCAATTAAAAAAAGGTACCAAAAGTATCACCACCCACCCAAATTAGCTGACAGGGAAAGCATAACTGTGTTAGGAGCTGCTCGTGAATCCATATTTTATACCAGTGTAAAGATTTCATTTCAATTTCTTGTTCTTTTAAAGTCTAATTTTCCAAAGATTATTAATCCTCTGGTTTATCCATCCATAAATCCATCCATTCTCTAAGCCGCTTCTCCGTCAGGGTCGCGGGGGGTGCTGGAGCCTATCCCAGCAGTCTTCGGGCGGAAGGCAGGATACACCCTGGATGGGTCGCCAGGCCATCGCAGGGCACCTCTGATTTATAAGAGAGAAAATTACAGAGATACTTTGGTGTAAAAAGCAGAAACATGACCAATTAACCTAAAATACAGGCTAATAGTCTGAGTGTTCATGTATGAGTGATGTATAAAACTTAATACAGTAAAAGTAAATGAGATTTAGACCAACATGATCTGCTGTTTTTCTTTCTTTCCTACAGCTGTTATTTTGTTCATTTTTTTCAGTGAGTTTTTCTTGTTATTCCACAGTTTATTCTTCATTGAAAAAAGGAAAGAAACTGTAAGCATCAGATTTATAAGTGGAGGATGAAAAGTTCTTGTGATTTAATGTAACATTATGTAACAGTGTTACCTTCAATAAGAGCTTCTACATCATTTTGATGGGACATTTATGTCATAACTGAGCGAATGAGCTGCTGAGATATTTTTCTCTCTTCTTGTTATTTGGCGTGGCTGATGGGATGGTGGGAGTGGGAACAGTTTCCTGTCACTGTTTTTCTTTTTTCTTGTTGTGGTGTAACAATTTAAATAAAATATATTAACTAACAAAATAAAAAAGAAATCATCAGTGTGATCTGTAGCGTCTCTATGCCTCACAACATGATCTGTATTTACGACAGTGGTTTAAAAGTGAAATACACTCTGCAGCTGTTCGGGAGCCTAAGACTGAGAAATACCCATTCTTACATCAAACTGCTTTAACTCTTACTCTCACATCACACGTTGAGATTCTCCCAGTGGAGCGGCTTGTGCTCAGTACCCTGTTACTCGTTTGCCTGTCACGGTAACACAACTGGTCACTGCAGTAGACCTGCTGTGTCCCAGACGTCATACACGTACAGCCTGCAGGCCAGACGATTACAGACCAAACGTGAGACTGTCAGGGAACCGTGTTGCATAATGGGGCGATCATTTCAGTGCACAGTAAAAAGCAGGTCTTATCCAAGCAGTGGCAAGTGATCTGGGTGAATGCTGGCTTCATATGGCAGGAATGTCCTTTGGAATGACCACTGTCCGGTTAACCTGGACACGGACAGGGACAGCAGTGATCCCCTGAATCCAGCACTGGGTTGCCATAGAAACCATCCATACACCTGCAGTAGAGAGCTATAGGTCGTAATAAGGATATAGAATATATGTTATCAGACTGGATTAAGGAAATTAACTACAGATGAAAGATGTGACTGACCCCTCACACTGATGGCCTGCTGTGTGGCCTCTGCACTCAGGTACATGGCGTGGTCTGCAGTTGGGGATGCTCCAGTGGTCAGGCTGGCAGTCGGACCAATGGCGCACTTGCGCTCCAGCATGATGTGACCATTGACCTGTTGAGGGGTCACGCTGTTGCCCTGCTGAGCCATCAATGTGGCAGTCACACGCTGAAGGAAACACAGAGTATACAAAGAGGATTGATTATTTTACTGGACAGTTTTTTCTATAGTTTTACATAAATGCTGCTCCAGGCTGTGGAATCAGCAGATCTAAGTAAGCTTGTCAGCAAGTTGTAGTCAGTCTTATGAAATTAGAGCAGGTAAAGTGAGTCTTATATTAGAGCAGGAAAACAAACACATGCAGGGCACAGGCTCCCCCGGTACTGATTTTACCACCCTAAAATATCTTGCCAGTGCAGCCATAGGGTCCAAATCCATATGTTGATCCAGATCCATATGGTGTGGGGTCAGAGAGAGAAGGGGAGAGAGAGAGAGAGAGAGAGAGAGAGAGAGAGAGAGAGAGAGAGAGAGAGAGAGAGAGAGTGAAAGAGATCAAGAGAGAGAAAAAGAGTGAGAGAAATTAATACACATGAGTTATTCTACGTAACACTGGCTTTGACTTCAATTTTTAAACATATGTTTTACTTTTACTTAAACCTTTACCAGACAGAATGGTGGACCATATACATTTATGTTTGTGACCATGTATTTGAAAACTTCCACAAATTAAAAAAAAGTTTTGTTATGACAAACACAATATTTATCATTCAAAATCATCTGCAATCTACATAATAAAACATTATTATCATTGCTGAAGCTGACAAACCCCACAGCTCAGAGTGTTTGGACACTAGATTTACAAGTACAGCCATAGAAAGTAAAGCTGCAGACTGGGGTTCAGTTATCATACAGTGTCAAAAATCACACAGATCTAAATCTGGAAGTTTGATCTTTACAACTCGATCCATTTTGAGGAAAGTGTTGCTAATTTAGCCATGTAGTTAGCATGATGCTAATTTCTGAGCTATAAACTTTCATTAATTCTTAGCCTTTTGTCTCCAGTACACATTTAAAAAGGATCCTTGGACGTCAAACTAACACTAAAATAACACATCAACCTCGTCAGAATCCACTATCATGGACCACGAATATAAAATAGCTGTTTACTCACAACTCAACACAGATTAATCTCTAAATCCTCCATGTGTGATGACATGTATGTAAAAGATTACACGACAAAGCAGGAGAAGAACTGATGATTCAGTGCTAATAGGAACAATAAGGACGCTTTCAGGGTGTGAGGTTTGGTTGGTTTGCAGTACTTACGAGTCGAGGGAGTCATCAGGGAAACACTCAGTGTTTTAGGTGGAGCCTTATCATGTCACAGCCCTGCATGTCAGAGCAGGAGGTGAGACTGCATCCCTGTCCCTCATGGCCACGTGGTGAGCAATTGGTTTATATTGAAGAAAATGTGTCCCAAAGTCTGAAAATCAAAGTGTATGTGTGTCACTACAATGTGCCACTAAAGAAACACATATTTACTGTAATTAAGTAAACCTTTCTTCTTTTTATGAGAAATATTATAATTTTATGTGTGTAACTGTTCAAATCTGTGTTTGTCACTTGTGTTTTGGTGTTTTTGAGTTGATAATTAGAAAACATTGTAACTACTAACAGTCACTTCTGAAACATTTGGTAAAGTTTTGATAGTGTTATGATACTTTGGTAGTGACAAAATAGACTGTATTAATCCCCAAAACACTGCCATTAATATACCACTGGAATTTCAACCATTACAGCTCCAGTGTTAATTCCAAACTTAAAGACATGTCCTTAATTATTACTCACTTAATTATAACTCACTGTAATTACTGTGATACTATATGCAGATACTTTAGGCAAACTTATCAACCAGTTAAGAATAAATATGGTCATCAGAAAATGGTCAGAAAGTCACGTTTTACCTTCTTATTCTCCTCATCACCCGCTTATTAATCTGCTGCCATATTAGTCTATTTCCATGGGCTCCTCCTCCTCATCGTTCTGGTCGACCTCCATGGGTTCCTCATCCTCAAATTTTGTGTCTATATCCAATCGCTACAGACCTCCAAACGTCATGTGGCCTTCAGATTAGCTCAAGAACAGCGTAGAGAGCTTCATGGAATGGGTTTCCATGGCCAAGCAGCTGCATCCAAGCCTTACATCACCAAACGCAATGCAAAGCATTGAATGCAGTGGTGTAAAGTGCTGCCACTGGAGACGTGTTCTCTAGAGTGACGAATCGCACTGCTCTATATAGTGTATATATATATATATATATATATATATATATATATATATAGCTTATATAAGCTCTGTAGAAAAGCCTGCCAGTAGAAAATAGAATAGGAGGTGGAGCAACCACATGTCACCCTGCCCAATGCCCAGTGTCGGCTAGAGTGGTATAAAGGCCTTAAGCACTGGACTGTTTAGCAGTGGAACTGTGTTCTCTGTAATGATTGTAAAGCTCCGTGAAAAATCTTTGAGATGAACGTTAGTGAACCAGTTGTGTAATTAAACTCAGCATTGCTAACACAGTTTTGTCAATGGATAAATGCCGTCTACAAGCTCTGCTTTATTAATCATTGAAGTTCATACAGACACACAAATACATACATGTTGCAGAAAATTACTTGTAGCTGTAGCTCCACCAAAATCACGGTCATAGGATCTACATCCTGAAGGGTCGTTACTGAGTCCCCAAAACTCTGACTGATGATGACAAAGTTGGTGGCGTGAACAATGAAGATTTGTGTCCATCAGTCTCCTCTTTTGGGCCTCTTTGTGTCTGTCATTATGTCTCTGATGTTGTCCAATAACTGAAACAGTCCTCTAGACCAGGGTCTCTTAGTGAAGGTCAGAAGTTCAGGTCCCTCTTCTGTCTGCAAAAATACTTTACACACTTTATACACATATTCAGAGCCTTTACTCAGAGCATTGTTTAAGCTCCCTTGGTAGTGATTACAGTCTTAAATCTTCTTGGCTCTGATGCTTGGCACACCTGGATTTCGGAATCTTCTCCCATTCCTCGCTGCAGAAGACTGGATGGGGAGCAACACTGTACCACTATTTTCAGGTCCCAATGCAGTGAATTAGATGTTTGCTTAGAATTAGAATATTCTTTCCCCGTTGGACTGTGTATACCTACCCATGGCTATGTCCCTGCTGTATCTGATAACACCTTTCCAAGAAACTCTGGAAGTTCATATTCAATATCTGCATTTCCAAAACGTTTTGACAGCCTTACTCTAAAAAAACACAATCCTTTGCATTCAGGTCAAATTCCTCTTCAGGAATGTGGCAAGAGTTTTCAGATTAATCCAATCATGTCTTCATATGGGTATATATTGCTTCTCTACAGATTTTAATGGATTAAAACTGTACCTGTTTAGAGCTCATTTAGAGACCACAACATAAAAGATTAGACAAACATAGATTAAAGTTGAAATTAAAAATGCAACCTTTATTAAACAAAAACAGCAAAAGCAGTACAGCAAGAAATCTTGGGAAAATTATTTTTTAAAAAAGAAATAGAACCTATAGACGAGGAGATGAGTGGACTAGCATTTAGCCAATTGTGTTAGCAGACAGAGGAATTAGACCTCTGCATTTAACCCATCTGTGTAGCAAAACACCCCCATACATTCACACTAGTGAACACACAGTGAGGCACCAGATTGTACTGCTGCACCATTTAAAGTGGAACTGGAAAATTTGAACATAAGCTGGTGAATGAGAAGCGACTTCAGCTTCGCAAGTTGTTGCAGATTAAATGTATCAGGAAACCATCTGAGCGATTATAAATGCAAATAAATTTGTTCATCTCCAGACTAACAATGTCTTAAATCTCTCTCTGTCGTTTCGTTATCTGCGTTGCTTTGTGTCCAGCAGTCTGCATGTCAGTCTTCAGTGTTACAGCTTGAATTAGCAGTTCTACATTAACTTCCGCCTTTAAGAGCATTTATTGAAAACTGTGTTAGAACTGTTATGTTATAACTATTTTACAGTAAAGGAGGATTGTTATGTTATTTTACCTAAAAATCTAGTTCTGCTGTGGAGCTGCAACAGCTCTGCAGCAGTGGAGAGATTATTCAGGCCTAATTCTCATTCCAAACAGAGCCAGAGTCACTGATGAGAAGGCTAAAGTTTTGCTGAAGTTTAATAAAGACTCTGAATGTCACGTCTGTCTGTATCTTGCTGAGATGTTTAAATTGGAGTTTTATTTCAACTGTTAACAGTGCTTTGCATAAAATTCTCTGGTTTGTTCTTTGTTGACTTTTGTAAGTAAAATCTGGAATGATTGACTTTGCCTTTAGTCTAAATTTTTATTGGATAACACGCCTTTGGTTGTGTAGGTTTGATTGTTGATTACTACTACTTTTCAAAAAAAAACCAAAAAGTAGTGCACTACTTTTAAAAAAAAAGCTAAAAAGTAGTGCACTACTTTTCAAAAAAATAGCTAAAAGTAGTGCACTACTTTTAAAAGAATAGCTAAAAGCAGTGCACTACTTTTCAAAAAATAGCTAAAAAGTAGTGCACTACTTTTAAAAAAATAGCTAAAAGCAGTGCACTACTTTTCAAAAATAGCTAAAAAGTAGTGCACTACTTTTCAAAAAACTAGCTAAAAGTAGTGCACTACTTTTAAAAAAAAATAGCTAAAAGTAGTGCACTACTTTATTTAATAAAATAGCTAAAATTAGTGCTCTACTTTTCAAAAAATACCTAAAAAAAACTAAAAGTAGCCACTAGTTTTTCTGGGACAGTAGCTAACTACTCATTTTTCAGTAGCTATCCCACACCTTGTCTAGGTTTAGGCTTAATCTGGGTCTGCGGAGCTAGCCCGTTTTACCAAAGATCGTCCTGGTTGTTACTGACCCCTACTGGTTTAAACTCACAAAGAGCTTCTGCCCGGAAGTCATGTCTGCACTGAGGCAGGTTAACGGGTGTGATCTCAATCCCAGTTCCTCCGGTTTGTTTTCGAGCCACAACAAATTGCGAGTCCTTTGCCGGGGCCGTGTGGAGCTGGTTGCGACAGGACATTGTCTGCGCTCTTTTGTTTCTACACACCGCTGAGGTTTCTTTACCGAACAGAATGGGCCCTGGTTAGAATCTTCTGGAACCGCAGAGCTTCAAGTTGGTAACGTTAGCCTCCGAAAGCTAATGCGGCCAGAGGCTACCGGCGGCCCGCTGCCCTGCTCCGAGTCCCGGGGTTAAGCTGACACCGAGCGGCCGGCTTATTTCTAGTGAACTAAAAGGATTAACGACAGTCGGAACTCCTGCAACAAACATGTAAGCAGTCTTCTCAAAGACGAGAATTCCTTATGTCACAGCAATAGTTCACTGTGTTGCTACTGTAGAACTGAATTATTTCATTTGCTGCTCCGCCCGTCTTTGCGGTAGCTAAGCTAACCGACTAAGCCGCCGTTAACGTCCTTTAACCTGGGTGTTCCGTTGGGTCGCGCTGTAAGTGAGTGGGTTCGCAGCTGGCCACCAGGTTGTGTTAGCTAATGTTAGCCGGGTCGTTATAGGTCTGGGTTTTCTATTTAGCTATATAGCAACTGCCGTTGGGTCTTGTTGATTGTGTCAACAGCGGCGAGCGTGGCCTTGCTTACTAGCTACACGAGCACGCAACGTTGCTTAATTAAACTTAACGCCATGACTTTTATCACCGCCGAGAGTGAAAACCTAATGCTAATGGTGTTGTCAGTTTAATCTTGACATTGACTGTGAAGGCAGATGAAACCGGGTCAACGCAGGCTAACTGGCTAACCGGCTAACGTTAACTTTCAGACCAGGCACAGCTGTTCTATTCTATATTTGGAAACTAAGTTAGCTAGCGTTAATATACTTATAGCCAGCATTCTGCAGCTGAAAGAGAACTGTTTTCTGTGCTACCTGGTTTACTCTTCTACTTCTCTTTTCTTTCGCCCAGCTAGTTTGCTAATCTAACAATGACCGCTGAGTAATGTAGCAAACACGGATTAACGTTGGCCTGTGATACAGGACACCGGCATTGATGATCTATAGCTCCCATGATCTAGTTAGTTAGCTAATGACAACAGACTAGACTCTATTCTCACGGCATTTGTGGGTGCAGTACAGTCCGAGTGAGTTTATTTTTATGTTAGCGTGTTTTCATTGAAATGTACTGTAGATGTTTAACCTACGTTAGACGTGTAACGTTTTGTTGTTAGCGAAACTAGGTTAGCTACATCGAGTTCGGTGCCATTGGCATATTTGTCACCGTCAAGAGGGTCTTTAACCTTTTAACTTTGGGCCGACTTCACAGCGGCAGCATCAGTGCATAGGAAGCGTTTGGTTTTATGCGATGTTCCGCTATTTATTAAGACTTTTGACATGACTGCTATCCTCTTCAGCCTCCCCCGATTCTGTTCTGGGAGTCTTCACACTAAAAACGCCGCCAAGATAGCTGGACCGGGCAGGAAACGGCACAACTCGGAACCTGACCCCAGTGAAAGCGGCTGCGCTAGCGGGAGCGAGGTGGGAGACAGCCGACCCATTAGTGGCAAGTGGCTTAAGATGGCCAGTAGTGGCACGGCGTCCAGCGAGGGAGGCCGCAGGAGAGCTCAGAGAGGACCCGATGACTCCACCAGCAACAGCAAAAAGAAACAGAAGGATCGGGCCAACCAAGAGAGTAGGGAGGCCAAGCGGGCTGCTGCAGTCGCCAACACGGAGACTAAGAAAGGTTAGCACAGAGGGCCATGTTGGATCTCTAATTTAAGGTCTTGTTTAATTAATCACTCTTTAGTTGTTTAGCTTTCGGTTGTATGACTCGCATCTGTTTCTTCTGACCTTCCAGGAGACAGTGGTGGTCAGTTGAAAAGAATTACAAGTGTTGTTGTGCATATCTGATTGTTTTTAACGGATTATTCCACTCTCTCCTTGTGGAAAGGCCCATGTTAACAGCCTCTTTGTCCAGCATCCACTTCCCCTTTTCCTCTTAATCCCTGATATTTTGTACAGCTTCCATTAGCTCTGCAGTTGCTCTAAAATACCTACCTCAGTGCTTGTATTAGTAATGTATTACTAATAAGTAATTAGTTGTATGAGTAAGCTGCAGACTATTTGAAAAGCTACATGTCCATATGCTGTAGTGGTTTGCCTTGTTATACCTTTATGAATATCAAGTTGAGACGTGTGATTAATGCTTACTGTTGTGTTTGGATAGGTGAGAAGTGAGTTAACAGCACCAACTCATTGACTGGTTTAAAAGATGATGCATTGTGACTTGTTTCAAGCTGAAATTAGTTTGGTGTCACTTAGTTAATGTGAAGATGCACTAATGCATTCCCTTTACCATGCTCAGTTATTGGGAAGACTCCAGCAATGTATTTGGCAATGTAACGGTTGCATCATAAGAACATTATATAAGTAAGTTTTTGTTTATTGAGTGTCTTTGCTCTTTATGTGAACTGTCCACCCCTGGGAGCCTACTGAATGTACCATCTGAATAGCAGGTGTTTCTGAAGAGCGATTGCTGAAACATAGACAACGAAGCGGTGTACAGCTGTGGCACTGTGTTCTAGGGAGCACAATTGAGCTCTGCTTTCTATGTGGGGAGGATGGCTTAGTTTCTGTCTCCTGTCTATCTTTGGCTGGCCAGTTGTGGCTGTCTTGCAGCTCACATACTCCGAATTGGGCAGTACAAATGTGCAGCTGCCTTACTATGTTGCGTCTGCCAGCAGCCATTTGAAGAGATACAGTGGCCAGTTTCACGTGTCTCTGAGTAAGCATGTGGTTGCCTTTACGCTCTGATTGGGTTGTTGTCAAGTCTGACAAAGAGTGAGGAATTAGTTGTATAGCAACACTGGGGCGGTTCTGGGCTAAATATCCTAAAAATTTAAATTGTGAAGTCAAATTAAGAGCAAAAAGCATTAGTGTTAACATGATTGTTATGTTTTGTTACTTTATGTGGCAGTGCAGTGAATACAAAAGATTGAAAGTGAAACTGTTGGCACCATCGTAATAGACTGTCTTGGAGCATGTTCTCCCTCAGAGCTTTGGGCTTAAACCTATAATTTTCACTGTATCCAATACTGATTATGTTCAGAGTGAAGCAGTAAATTAGAGTATTGCAGAGGAGTTCTGTGATGGGTGACACAGTGAAACATTGTCTCTTAGCTGGGCCATTAGGTGCAGCTATTAATCTGTGCCATTGAATATAATTAGCCGTTGTATTCACCACTAAATACTGCAAATAAAATCATGATGACATTTCTTTAGTGTTGCCTATATATATGTTTATTTTGGTCTGTTGATTTATTAGTGTATATGGTCTTCCTGATACCACCAGTGGTTGCCTTATTGGTTCATGGCAAATTTGTCTTGGGTAAATATTCACATGAACTTGCCCAGATTTCACATAATTCGAACCAGAACAGTTAGGATTGCCGTCTCCACCAATAAGAAAAGTGTGACTTTAAGTGTTACATGCTTGCAGAGGATAAACCCGACTGGCCAGGTATTGGGGGAAGCTAATCCTTACTGTTTTAGCCAGCCTGTTTTATTGTCTTCAATTGTATCATCTGTTGAAGCCACTGCACATTTACTTGGCAGTCATTTCTTTTCCTGCTAGACCAGTTCGTGATTCTCTGAAGATAATTATAAATTCCATTCCCACTTTGGCTCTGCTGATGTGTCCAAGTGTTTCACTTGGAAAATGCACCTGTAGTTTACATAACTGAGTTAGTCCTGCTTGATTCAGAAGAATATCACCGTCACTGTGCTTTGGATTTTTAATGCCTGAGCTTTTAGCCTAAATGGTGTGACTTTTACACTTTCTTAGTCTTACAGTTTAATGTAGGTTTAAAAACAAAAAATTAGCATGTCTTATAGAGATGTTCACCCCTTTCTTGGTTCAGTTCAGTCATCGGTTTCTGGGCCACAGTTCAGTTTGTGTCATGGTAAGTTAAACCCAAGTTGTAATGTCAGATGTGCACATTCAAAGTCTCTTCAAAAAGAAATAAATGTTGCAAAAAAAAAAAAATAAAAATGGTAAATATCAGCAAGTATAACAAAACATCTGAATTGGAATAAAAAGTGTAAATATCAAGGATTGGAAACATGGTGCCAATCAGTGAATATAAGAAAGTGAGCAGCAAACAAAGAAAAAGTAAACACCAGGTTAAAAAAAAAGTTTACATTTTCCTTTTATACAGAGAGTAACTGGTAGAACAACATGAGATGTTTGGCTATCTACAATTAATTGTGCCTCACCCAGTTCTTCACAAAGTTGTTTTTGTTTTTGCATTTTTGCTGCCATGTGTGTATGTGGTGCACATAATTTCGTGCTCGGGCACATCTAAAATATTTGGGATCCCTCATTCTCTACATTTTTGAAAAATGCTCATTTCAACTGCAGTGAATTGATCGTTTGCCTTTGTTATTGCTTGAGCTGCATCAGTAGTAGGGGAGAGCACAGAGCATTGCTGTAAGCCTGTGTGTTCTGGGATCAAACATGGAGCAGCATACTCTCTCAGCGAGACCAAAAAAAAAAAACACTGTTCATGTGCACCATGAAACGCTGGCGAACCACTGATTTCAGTTTCAGCTCAGAACTGTTACAACATGAATGTCTTGGTTTTCAACCTTATGTTACATTGTATGGACTAACAAAGGCCTTGTGTGTGTATATATCTTTAATATCCATGTTGAGTTTTTTGTTTTGAGGTTGCTGTGACAACTGATAGACCTGTGTGCACTGGTTCCTTTGTTGCTTTGAGGTCATGTGGTGTTTTTGTTTGTTTGTTTGTTAGTGGGTTGTGTGTGTTTGCATCTGAGCACTGCAGCAGCTAGAGAGCAGAATGCCGAAGTGTTGTAATCCAAGCCTGTGAGTGGCTGGCTCAGTGAAGCAGGGCTTTGTCAAGGTCATGAGAGTGGCTCTGCCCTGCACCAGCTCTCCTCAGATCAGCACGCACAAGCTCCTCTTCCTGCCCACTGTGCTGAGACACAGTGGTTTAGCACTACACTGAAGTGAGGGTTTTTTGTACAGCAAGAATAGTATCCTCTAGGCAGTCCTCACTCCCTTCTCTTAGGGTATTTTCACACTAGTTTGTTTGCTAAAGTCCACACCAGAGTATTGTGCTTCTGTAATGTTGTATCTCTTTCATTTGGTTAGATTAGGTTAGGTTGGTTTCATGTTGCGGCAGTTCACGTGCACCGAATTACACACGGGTGTTCTTTGAACAGAAATTTGGCAGGGGAAAAAGTGCTCTGTTACTTTCAGGTTTCCCGCCATGAGTGCCAGGTTGTTTAAAAAAAAATATATATATTTTAACTTTAACACTCAGTATAAAATCCAGATTTATCATTCACATATACTCTTGATTAGATATAGAATTCAACTCATTATGGTGCATGAAAACACAGAGTCAGAAAAAGAAACCTTGCTTAGTGGCTGGTGTGGTGTGTAGTATAGTGGTTAATACTGCTGACCTCTCTGTAGCACACTAGGGTTCATTTCCACATCAGGCCAGAGCACACCAATCCACCAATCCTTGGGCAAGACTCCTAATGCTGCAATTATCTAGCTCTTACCTTGTATCTTTTTTTTCTTTTCAGTTTTGACACAATTTGAAAATGCCTGTTGCCCTTTACACTGTGTGCAAATTTCATGAATAATGGACCAATAGAAATGGCAGAAAATGACTTGTGATGAAAAAAGTCTGATTCCATTGACTTGTATTAAAAGTAAAGTAAGGGTTTTTTTTTCCCTTTTCCTGCAAAGTTTTCCTTTTGGCAATGCAAGGTTTTCTTCAAACAGCAGCAATATGAACGTCATGCACAGACTCAAAAGGAAGATCTGGCTCAGTGTTTAGTTCACAAATGCAAAATCAACTTTACGCTCAGGATACATACTCGGGTAATATCCTTCATCAAAGTTCTGTCTAGCTCTTTCGATACTTTTTCAATGCTCACAAATAGATTCATCTGCTTGTGGGGTCTAAGATCTCTAACTTTATCTTCCTTGAATGATGGTAAATTGCCCAGGTCAGCATATCTGTTGTTTTTGCAAAGATTAACCATACTTTCATATCTAGACAAAACTGGTTTGGCATAATTTGTTCAAATTGTTTATTACAAAAACTGAGTCATCTTCTTGAGACTTCTTTTGAGAACAACACAACCGTGTAATTACACTATTTCTGTAAATGTCATTATGATGGAAGGCAGCATGAATGCATGCATGTGTGTGTCTGACTTGTATGATGTGTGTATTTGGCAGATGTGTTTCTGGATTGGAAGCAGAATGCCAACGAGGTGATAGTCAGGCTGCGGTGTGGAGAGGGAACACTGAGAGTGGAGGACGTGAACATTGCCTTCTCAGATACGGCCTGTCAAGTCTGCTTTCCAGGTAAATAAAATGAAGAAAAACATGCTTTTCTCATTTAATTGAACTCCCGTTTCTCTGTTCTTGGCAATAACCCCCCCCCCCTCCCCCCTTGTCTGTTTTTGTCTTTATGCAGTAATACACTGTGTTGCTATATGAACTATGTGTGTTGTGCTCTCAGATGGCCGTGAATGGAGCTGTCACCTGAACAGTGAGATCGAGAGCTCCTGCAGTAAAGTGCAATATAAGGAAAAGGGCAGCATCCTGCAGCTCGTCATGCACAAGAAGATCCCCTTCAACTCCTGGGCCTCTCTTATGGTAGGAGTGCATGCACTGCTCTGAATGGGCAGAATGTACATAGGCACCTCTTAAAAGCCAAATGTAGTTAATCAGCCAAGACATGTTTGCTCTTTCAGTTTTGCACTGGAGCTACAAGGCTAATGTAGCTAACTAGTAATGGAAGTCTATGACCACCAGTTAGTATAGTGTGAAGTGCATGTTTAAATTGCACCCGTGCCTCAAGCCACAACTGAGAATAGTCTTATGTGGTTTCTGACAGTGTACATACTCTGTCTATAAAAATGGGTGTATTGATTGCATTGATAGTGGTCATGATTGATAGTTATAAGCTATAGCTTCTCAACTCCAGTGGAAAACTAATATTGGGCACGACAGCACTTCGACCCCCTTTGTACTTGGCATCATAACATGTTCTGTATTTTGTTGTTTGTGTTGTGTGTTTGTAAATGCATTTTCCAAATGTAACTGTTTAGCAGAACACCAGTGTCTGATTCATATATTCTTTTTTCAATATGGTTTTTAAACCGTTTGCCTGTGATCAGTTTCTGCTGTCAGTCATAAAACATTTCATTTCACATGTTGTTTCTGTCAAAGCATATATAGAACAGGTAGGCTAGAAGGGTGACATGCCAGAGTAAAAAGGCTCAGAAACAGATGTAACTCATCTTTTACAGTACCAACAAGGATGCCCGGTGGCCATCTGTTTTTAGATACGTTTGCTTGACTGTTTATAGTTTCACAGCGGAAAGCTGCGAGTTATTTGTTTATGCTTTAAAGACAGTGTCTTCACGCTGCAAACAATGCCACGACAGCCTGATTTTAAATGTTAAATGTTACGCTGAAGATGTGTGAATGCCAAGTCTAAACAGGCCCTTCTTGGCTGATCAGCTACGTTTAGAGGAAGGGGGACAAGAAAATTGCATTTTGCCACTTTAATTTATCATACAAAAAAGATGTTTTTTTACATGCTTTGACATTTTTTGTGTGTTTCCTTTAAAGCAGAGAAACAAAGAAAATGAACCTGTAAACATACTGAGTGACAGTCATCAGTTATCTACAGAGAAATCTAGCCTAAGTTCAGAAACGCTCAAAACTCCAGCACAGCAGACGCCCTCACCATCAGATACGAAGCGCGGTAAACCTGACCGGGGCATGAAAAGAGGGATCAAGAACAAACAGGTGGAGAATTCTGAGAGCGTGGGGGTTAAGGTAGCTGAACCCAAACCTGGTGCTAAAGGAGACCAGACCCCTGAGCCAATAGCCAAGCGCACTGTGCGCCCTTTGAAAAATACGAAGGAGCCTGCTGTAGCTTCAGGCCCTACACGGCAGCCCCTGCCCAAACCAGTTGTCAACGGTAAACCCGTCACACCTGTTGGCCGTAGCTCTGCCTCTCCATCATCTGGTACTCGGGACAGTAGGGCAGAATCCCAAGTCAAAGATCAAGCGTGCCAAGGGCCACCAAAAGAGAAGGGAGATAAAAAGCTAGAGAAACATAAGCAGGTGAGTTTCAGCAGTCCTTCAAGAATATATAAAGGTGGTTATAAAAAGGTGCTGCATAACTTTGTTCAACTCCTCTTTATTTATAAAACATATTTTGTGCTTTAGAAATATAAGTGCTGATATGTACAACATAAAATTGTAAATAACAAAATTAAAAGAAAATGCATCTAATCATTTTAGATTCAGAGATATAATAATAATAAAAAATTGCGTTGTACAGATTGCTAAAACTTAAAAAAAAAAAATTAAGATGCGCATTTATGATATCTCGGTGAATTTCTTATTAATTATGGCATACTGAACAGAAAAAAATTTAATTTCTTAATTGTAACAGTTGTTTTGCTGGTTAGAAGTTATGTTGTCAAACATTGGTGCTTGTGTTGACTTGTAGGCCGAAGCAAGTAAAAGTAAGCAACAGGTGCCTGAGCCAAGGGTAGAGCCTTGTGAGCCTTCTGCCCCCAGTGTACGAGCTCCAACTCCAAGGGAGACCTGCAAGCAAGAGGAGAGCTGCAGAGAAGCCACAACCCCGGAGGAGGGAAACCGAGAGGAAGAGAGGATTGGTAGTGCTGTGCAAAGTCAAGGACAAACAGAGGTCCTGCCCCACCACCAAGGATCTGCAGGACTTGTTCCAGAAACTAGCCCCAAGGGGGAGGAATCCGCACACACGGAGGAGGAGAAGAGAGACCGATCTAAGGAGGAGCCATGTGAGAAGAGTCACGAGAAAGAGGATGCAGGTCAGTTCAGTACTTACTGGAACAGTCCAAGTTGGCAAATGGCCTGAAGCCCAACTCCAGTTTTCCATAAAAGGGAAGCAGTATGATTTAGTATTTAGACTCTGCCTGCTCTTTTTTTTTTTTTTTTTTTTTTTTTTTTTGCTTTGTTGTACAATTTGGGATGTACCTTCCATTGCTTTCCCAAGTGTCTGTCCCATAGCTGTGAGTCATGACGGATATATGTAGGACCACAGAGCAGTGAAGCCTAATAACAGAGCAGTACCTTGTGGCTCAGGTCGAATCCAAGCAGCAGCAGCAGCATTTGCTGTGTGTGGCTGCGAGTCTAGGGAGGGTTACGACTGGCAGCATTCCCATGGGGAGGGATTGGGTGTTCACACACACTCTTCCCCATAGTTAGATACCGTTTCACTCAGGAGTTCTTTTAGTCATGTTGCAAGGCAAGTGATTAGCATTCTCCTCCAGCACTGCTCTCCATAGAGGAGCTTTTCTCAGTCTTCACCTTTCAAGAACTCTGGTTTCATGGAGATTACAGCAATTAGGAAATGACTGAAGTGAATAGCAAATGTCCTCAAAATGTCTTGCAGATGAGTGACAAGTGTGTGTTTTCAGGCCCAGAGCCAATGGTGAACCTGAAGTTTGTGAAGAATGACTCGTATGAGAAAGGAACGGACCTGATGGTTGTCAATGTGTACTTGAAGGAAATCTGCAGGGAGACTTCCAGGGTGCTCTTCAGGGAACAAGACTTCACCCTTATCTTCCAGACCAGGTGGGATGTTGTTTGACAAATGCAGAGGGCTGTAGATATGAGAGAGGGAGCCAGTTTCAGTGGTAGTTTTCTGGATTGTGCTGCTGGTTTTAAAGGGAATCAATAGGCCTGTCACAATCTTGTTTCCTATCTATTGGCACTGTAGCTCCTAAGCGTGGTTGAGATGTAAAGGAATACAAGTATTGGGGCTATGTATTCAGAATACATAAATTCAGTCCAAGTTCCATTTTGTAAAAGGAATATTCAGAATACATTTATTATTACTTTTTGAATACTTTGAATACTCACTAAACATAAGTAAAAAATAAAGATTCAAGCGAAAAGCCATCAGTGCTATTTTTGTTAACTATTTTAAAGTCAGCACATGGCATGTAATGTAAATATGCTCATTCGATGAAAGAGGTCCTCAATTAATGGCTTATTTACAAACACTTTAGTTCCTGCTAAAGCCTGAGTGGACTAATAAACCAAGGTGATGACCCGTTGAATTCCTTTGAGTCATGATCAAGCTAATAATTGAAACATATTAACAGGAGAATTACATGAAAACTGCCAGCCACTAACTGCAAGGAACGCTGTGAATTAAGTAAAATTACTTATGTGTCTTATCAATATGTATTCTGAATATGTTACTTTTTTACATATTTTAACAGAATCCATGACTGAATACATTTTGGGTAAAATGTTCAGTATTCAGCCTTCACTACTTTTTCAGGGTATTTTGCCCAGCCCTGTTCCTTACTGATGACGATCACAGCTCAAGCTCAAATAAGCAAACATTGCTCACTGTTGCCCTTTTAAATATGTTCTAGCACTCATTAGAAGTTTGAACTTGAGCTGTTTCCTAAGTCTCAGATGCGTTTTTGTGCTGTCCTTTAATGGCATGAATTTGCCCTAACCAGTTGATGAAAACACGTCCAATTCTCATTGTGTTTCTTGTAATGCCCCATTCAAACTGTACTCATTGTATCTACTTTCACAGTGATGCCAATTTTTTGCGTCTTCATCCGGATTGTGGACCAAACACTGTCTTCAAGTGGCAAGTCAAACTCAGGCAAGAGCTTCTAAATGTTGCTTAATTTCAGTATCTAAATTGACTCACCAAGTTGTGTGTGTGTGTGTGTATGTATGTATGTATGTGTGTGTCTATATATATATATATATATATATATATATATATATATATATATATATATATATAATTTTTTTTTTTTTTTTTTTTTTGTGTGTGTATAATATACACTCACTGGCCAGTTTATTAAGTACACTTTGCTAGTAAAAGGTTTGCCGCTCACTGGATATTTCCTCTTTTTCCTCTGTAAACCCTAGAGAGGTTGTGTGTGAAAATCCCAGTAGATCAGCAGTTTCTGAAATACTTAGACCAGCCTGTCTGGCACCAACAACCATGCCACGTTCAAAGTCACTTAAATCCCCTTTATTCCCCATTCTGATGCTCAGTCTGCACTTCAGCAAGTTGTCTTGACCACCTCTACATGCCTAAATGCATTGAGTTGCGGCCATGTGATTGGCTGATTAGCTACTTGTGTTAACAAGCAACTGAATAGATGTACCTAATAAAGTGTCCTGTGTGTGTGTGTGTGTGTGTGTGTGTGTGTATATGTATATAAAAAATATATTTTTTCCTTTGTTGATTATTCCAGGAACCTTATCCAGCCGGAGCAGTCTAGTTACTCCTTCACGCCATCTCGCATAGACATCAGCCTGAAGAAGAGACACAGTCAGCGCTGGGGGGGCCTGGAGGCTCCAGCTTCACAAGGTGTGCTGCCTGGTTTCTACTTGTAACTGCAAACTTTTAATGGACTCACATATATGAGCCTGACAGAATCACTGATTCCAAGAAATTTCTTAATAATAATAATTCATTATACTTATATAGCGCTTTTCAAGAACTCAAAAGACGCTTACAGGTTTTCAAAATACAGAACAGTAAAGACAAACGCACAGTCATAACATCACAAGCAAAAAAATAGCAGGACTTGGCAGAAGGGCTGGTTTAAGATTGAGAACAGTTATAAGCAATAGAAAAGAGAGAGGTTTTAAGTTTATGTTTAAAAGTAGAGACAGAGTTGGCCTGTTGAATATGTGAGGGAAGAGAGTTCCAGAGTCGGGGAGCCAGACTAGAGAAAGCACAATCACCATATCCATGTAGGTTGGAAGGTGGGACAGTAAGTAAACCAGCAGAAGAAGACCTGAGAGTGTGAGTTGGTTTGTAAGGAATAAGTAGATCAGACAGGTAAGAAGGTGCAATGTTATGTAGAGCTTTGTATGTGAGGAGAAGAATTTTGAATTGTATGCGGTATTTTACAGGAAGCCAGTGGAGATGTTGCACGATGTGCGTAATATGCTGCTGTGTATGGGTGCGGGTGAGGAGGCAAGCAGCATATTACAGTTAGTTCTGTACCATCTGGAGTTTGCATAAATGGGAAGAGTTAATACCAGCAAGTAGAGAGTTACAGTAGTCCAGGAGACTAGAAATTAATGCATGAATAAGGGTTTCTGCAACAGACTAGTCATAGAAACATATCTCTTGTTTAGTCTTTGGCTGCTGGCTGTATATATGTTGTGTATGTAATGTAGTTGGTAGTGTGTAATTCCCACAAGCAACATGCAGATGAGTCGTTAACAAACTGCTGCATTTAATTTATTGTCCCAAGCACATTTGATTCAGATTTTGGTGGACGTTTGAGTCCATGAGACAAACGCTTAAAGCCTAAAATAATGCAGAGAAATGTTTAACCACATCACGACTTAATTTATGTGTAAGTAATATATTGCAAGGCACTTTGCGCTAGCTGTATGTAACCATGTATTTGCAATGTGATATTTTGTCCATATTGTGTAAACCTATTAGGCTACGTTTACACAGCAGGTCTCAACAGCCAGTTCGGAATTCATGCAACTTTTATGTCAGTCCAGCTCGACATTCGTCATCATTTCGCACTGCTGAGACTATATTAAATATATAGGCTGATGTTAGAAGAGACTCATCACAACTGCTCTGTGTTTGAGGAGATTTAGAACGAAACGGCTGAATGTGACCGGAGGAGATCCAGGCTGCAGCATCAAAGGACAGTTTAAAGAATCTGAGGCCACGAACCAAAGAAGTGGCTGTGGCAGAATTGCGTGCCCTTTTTACAGCAGGCTTGAACACATTGTATGTGACAAGCCCAGCTGTCAACCACTGGAACTTCATAATAGCTTCTGTAATGCTGGCGAAAACGAAACGGCTGCAGAGGAACGACTGACATTTGCTGCCCGTCATGATTATTTACCTCGGGATGAGCCACATGAAGCATTGTGCTTTTGCGCATATGGGTCGGTTTAGGAGCTGATCTATTCAGACTATTGTTACATATAGGTCACATTTAAAAGATAATGTGAACAGCCAAAGGAAAAAAAATTACATTTGGTGAGAATATCAGATTTGGGCCACTTTTATCTGCTGTGTAAACGTAGCCTTAGAAAGTTAACGTGAATAAGGTTGACTGACTTATGTCTGTTGCATGTTAGAATGATAGAGTTAGAGTAGGAGGTTAGTGTTTTCATGTGGAAATGAGGGCACCATTGAAGGAAGGAATGTGCATGCAGGGAATAGGCCTGAACGAGTAAATGTTTTTTGATGAACATCATGGTTCGAATGGATGCGATTTTTGAATTGAGGCAGCTATGATTAGCATTAGCCAATAGCCTGCAAGTTCTAATCATTTCACAAGGTACTGTGTCCTCTTCAAGATTTACTGATGCCCTCTCCTGAGAAGAATATGCCAGCATTGTGTATCTGAAGACAGAGTTCTACCTTTTTAAAGACAAAGCACTTGTAGCGGATCCAGAGGATGCAGACCTCACAGTCAGTTAAGTCCAGAGTCATTGGCTACCTCCAGGAAAAACACAACAATCCTGCCACCCAAGAACTGCTTGACCTTGCATAATTTTCTGGACCCTTACAGTTATCGATTTATTAAATATGCATTTTCTCAAAGTTAAATAAAATTAGAAAAATACTGACTCATTTACGGGATGTTGCAGTAGAAGAGATCACGTGTCATAAAGCCACAGAGTTCAGCAACCAAAGAGCCAAAAAAGCCATAGAGGTTGTTTGGCAGCGACGTCAAGAGTGCTCCATTGTCTCCAGACAGCTTGATGATGCAATGGAAACAGCTGATGACACCCACTGTTGATTGAGAAGATGCCCTGCTTTGGTGGAAACTTCACCAAGTGAGCTTTCCAAGATTGAGCCAGCAGGCCTGCAGAAATCTGTGTACCAGCCTCAAGTTGACCCTCAGAAAGTCTCTTTAGTACAGGAGGCAACTCTGTAAACTGTCAGCTTCATGCCTTCAGCCACATAAAGTAGATATGCTTGTCTTTTTCGCAGTAAACCTGTGAACATTGAATTTGACTAGTCTTGCATGCAAGCGATATTATTTTCCTTTGATTTTCTTTTGATTTTAGCATTTTATGAGAAAAAAATGATTTATTAATTTTTGTAAGGATTTATCTTAAATTTATCTTGAACCTCTACAGTGAATATAAAGATTAATATTGAAAGATAAAAGGGAAACGTTTTTCTAATTTCAGCCTGTTTGTGTTACGACTGTCCACTACTGACCAGATGTATGTACAAGAAAAGTAATATTTTGCTGTTAAAAATGATTGTTTACATACCTACGTTATGTATTTTAAAAATAAACACGGTTTCATCTGTGAACCCTGACAATCTCTTTATGTAGATTTTTATATGAAGTTTTCATGAGGGAGGTTTATAATTATTTATGATGGATAATCGTACCACTAATATAGGAGTATTTGGCATTAAACTGGAATTTGCTCTAAATTGCATTCTAAATTGCCTATCACAAGATTGTGCAGAAAAATTGTAATTGAATCAGTCTCAGCCCTAGCAGAGAATGATCCAGTAGCTCGGTACAAGCCTGAGCAAGGCTCCACCCTGCCAAGTGCATGTGTTCTCGTGTGTCCTTGTCACTGTGCCAATGCCCCAATCCAGACAGCCCTGTAGTTCTCACCAATGGCTGCCACTCTGTTTATAATGCTATTTTATAATGTTCGACATGTCTTGCACAGCTATTTTAGCTTGGAATTGATATTTGGATTTCATTCTGTAAAAATGAAAATGAGCATGCACTTTTAATATTTTACTTTTAACTTCAGGTTACTGAAGCTTTTTCCACACTGTGTTTGACCTTTAAGCTTTGACCTTGTATTTTCTAACCACAAGCTCCATTCTCCTCTGTTTAAGGTGCAGTGGGGGGCGCAAAGGTCGCTGTGCCCTCCGGCCCTTCCTCCCTCGATAAAAGTCAGCCAGGGAGTAGCCAGCATGCCCTGCCTGCCAAGGAGGAGCCTCGGGCGGGTGAGGAGAAGCCCAAGCCCCCACGGGCTGCAGAGGATGCTGGTTTGGATGCTGTGGTCCCTCGCTCTGATCATGTTCCCATCAAACAAGAGCCAGCTGTTGCCACGGTAAGATTCAAGTAGAAGAATGCGGTGGAATGTGATTAATAGCATCTTTGGGCCATTATATAATTAGACGTTTGGTACAACTTTACAAAATGACTACCCTTACAATGACTTTGTGAATGGTTTAACATTAGTTTATTAATGGTTATTAATTAGATCATTAGGCAGTTAAGTAAGAAGGACAGCAATGATCTCTTGTTTGCCATATACTAAGCCCATTTTCACCTATACTGTTAAACATCCTGCTGGTTATCTTATGTTGTTCATCTATATTAGTTAGTATTATACTTGCCAGCTTCATCAAATTTTCTTATTCATCTGATATAACTGGCCACATTAAATTCTTTGTCCACACTAAAATTCTTCATGGAGAAGAGAAAACACCTATTTTCAGACAGCTTTACGCCTTTTGATGTTCTTGCTAACACAGTCTTGTCTTATCTTCTCAGCCAAAGCCCACCTGTATGGTACAGCCTATGACCCATGCTCCTCCTACAGGCAGTGAGCGAACTGAGGAAGAGGAAGAGAAGAAAGTGTGTCTCCCTGGCTTCACGGGGCTAGTCAACCTCGGCAACACCTGCTTCATGAACAGCGTGATCCAGTCTCTTTCCAACACGCGGGAGCTGAGGGACTATTTCCATGGTAAGTGAGATTAGGCGTATCTACACTAACTACAGTCCTTTGATTTTGCTTATTCTACTGTAATCTGTCATTCTGTATGTTATGTTACCTATTAAATCACCCTAGAAGAAATATTCAGAATTAGGACTATATTTTATCCATAAAAGTCCTTGACCTTGGCTGAGGGGTCATCTGCTTGTTAACAAACTGTTTAATTGTTCCTTATTACTCAGATGTAATGTCTGCCTCTAATGTCTCATGTATGTGCTTGTATAGTAACATTTTCACTTTCATCTGTTTCAGATCGCGCATTTGAAACGGAGATCAACTGTAATAATCCACTGGGCACAGGTGGAAGGCTGGCCATTGGGTTTGCGGTGCTACTCCGGGCGTTATGGAAAGGCACTCACCATGCTTTCCAGCCCTCAAAGTTAAAGGTACAAAGCCTACTGTTCCTACCTACTCCTGTTCTTTTCTGTGTTCTATCTCAACCTAAAGTTCTGAACAGTTTGTACGGCTTCTGTGGTTCCTGCCAAGTCTTTCAGGGAGGGCAATGGTGCCTGTTGATATTTGGCATAAACAAAGATTGCTCTTTAAGCTTTACAGTATTTGTGGACACCTATATAGAATTTGAAAACAATTGCCTTAGTCTGGGAGTCTTTCAGAACAATCTTTGTTTTCAACCAGACTGAAATCCCCCAAAAGGGGCGGTACCATATGGAACACAACTTAATGCTGATTGGACTATGATATTCAGAGGCAAGACAGACTGTCTACAACAGTCACAGCTGGTGCAACACTGTGGTAGAATGTGATTGCAAAATTACCTCCCTTTCCCCCTTTGGCGGTGCATCGTCCAATCACTCTAAGGAACAAACTGCCCCTGTTCTGTTGTCAGCCCATGTTAGCCAGTTGAACAGATTTCTTTCTTCTTCTGTCTCTCCCTGTAGGCAATAGTAGCCAGTAAGGCCAGCCAGTTTACAGGCTATGCTCAACATGATGCCCAAGAATTCATGGCCTTCCTGTTAGATGGGCTGCATGAGGACCTGAACCGTATCCAGAACAAACCCTACACAGAAACTGTGGATTCTGATGGCCGTCAGGACGAGGTGGGGTAACTACTTCAGATGCTCTGCTATAGCACTGTCCTTTTTAGGTGCTACTTTGCTTTGCTACTTTTTTTTTTTTTTTTTTTTTTTTTACTTTTATAACTCTTGGATTACAGAAGGTATTGAAATCTGTTGGTCGGTTGATTTTTCTTCTTTGTATGCATATTTGATGTTTCCTTTCTGCAAATATGATTATCATTTGCTGTACAAAAAAAGTGACAGAAATATAGTGGATATATGAATATTGACTATTCAGTGTTAGACATGTGCAGGTATTCAGTAATGCAGTATACCACTATATTAGACATGCACTATATGAAACAAGTTGTGGGACACCTTAATTTGCAGGAGCTTTTATGAAATCCCATTCTAAATCCATAGGCATTAATATAGAGTTTGCAGCTCTAAAAGCTTCCACTCTTCTGAGAAGCTTTATACAAGATTCTGTAGTGTGTCTGTGAGAATCTTAGACCATTCATCCAGAAGAGCATTTGTGAGGTCAGGCATTGATATGGACAAGAGGACCTGACTCACAATCTCTGTTGTAGTTCATCCCAAAGGTATTTGATGGGGTTGAGGTTAGGGTTCTGTGTGGGCCAGTCAAGTTCTTCTGCACTAAATTCACCCAGCCATGCCTTTATGGAGCTAGACAGTCCTTATTTGAATCCTTTTATAAATGTAATGTCATACTTTTAACATTATTATATTTAACAAAATAAAGTTTTACTTAGTATGTGTCTGCAATATTTAGTCATCTTTTTTTCTGCCTTTTTAATGCAATATCATAAAGCATAAATTGTAATAGAAGGTTAATTTTCATGATTTTTTTTTCTACTATTCTATTTTTTTTCTTGTGCCTGTTCAGCCACAAACATGGCTAGAACCATGATGTTTGCATTTGTGACTTGACAGGTTGTAGCAGAAGAAGCATGGCAAAGGCATAAGATGAGGAATGATTCCTTCATTGTTGATCTGTTCCAAGGCCAGTACAAGTCAAAGCTGGTGTGTCCAGTGTGCTCTAAGGTAAGCAAAGAAAGGACACTTCTTTACTGGATGAAGAATAAAAAAGGTGATTGAGTGATTGAGACTTGAAATGTCAGTGCAAATATTTCTGTTCTCTCATGGTGCCTCATTAGTGCAGGACAGTTTGTAAAACCAGATCTCTTAATTATGTCCGATTCCTGAACATGGTGCATAAACTGGGGCACAGTGCCTCTGAATGGGTGATGTCATGGGCTCGGTTCTGTGGTTTTTAGCGGGGACAATAGTGCTGGTTTATTATGACAAAAGAATGAGTAGAAATTTCTGAAGCTTCATTTACTGTTTAAATGCACAAGTGCTGTGAGCGAAAACACTGATGACCCCCCCACCCCCCACCCCCGGTCACTAAATATTTATTTGTCTCTCTAGGTTTCTATTACCTTTGATCCCTTCCTGTATCTGCCTGTGCCCCTACCTCAGAAACAGAAGGTGCTGTCTGTATTTTATTTTGCTAAGGAGCCCCACAAGAAACCAGTAAAGGTAAAGCCAAGCAAGTAGTTGTTTCTTAAAAAATAAATACAAACTCTTGGTGCATATTTTTGTGTGTGTGTGTGTGTGTTTTTATTTATTTTATATTATATTTCTGTTTAAATTAATTGATTTTTGATTGATTGACTTGTGAATTGCTTTTGTGTAGTTTTTGGTCAGTGTAAGTAAGGAGAACTCAAGCACAGCAGAAGTGTTGGAGTCAATTTCTCGGAGTGTGAGGGTCAAACCAGAGAACCTGAGGCTGGCCGAGGTATGAAGCTTCTGTCTCAAACGCTTATCTTCTTACTGTTTGAAACATTTTCACATTTCACATTATGTGAAGAGCAAGACACGCATATGATGCTTCTTTCCTAGGTGGTGAAGAATCGCTTAGGACGGATCTTCTTGCCATCTCATTCCCTTGATAGGGTCTCATCCACTGACATGCTCTTCTGCTTTGAGGTGCTGTCCAAAGAGCTGATCAAGGAGAAAGTGGTGTTGCTAAAGGTCCATCAGGTATAAAATGCAACTGCAACAAATCCATAGTTTGGTTATTATTAAGATTATGAACTTGGGTTTTTGAATGTTAATTGGTGGCTTGTTGTCACAGATGTTTCTGAAACATGTTTACGTTTGTTTTGTTTTTTTTACCTCTTGCCTGCAGAGGCTTCAGGTTCCCAGTATTCCAATACCCAAGTGTGCTGCCTGTCAGAAGCCTCCTGTGTCAGACGATGAGAAGCTGAAGCGCTGCACACGTTGCTACCGTGTTGGCTATTGCAACCAGTGAGTTATGATACTCCCCAGTTATGCCCACAACTCCTAGTTAACAGGATTCCTGAATTTAAAAGCACAGTTGATGTCAATCATAGGGAATATAATTCTTTTTCCTTTGTGCTTTAGGACATGCCAGAGGACTCACTGGCCCAACCATAAGGCGCTGTGCCGACCCAACTCTGAGAATGTTGGGTTGCCATTTTTGATTAGTGTTCCTGAATCCAGGCTGACTTATGCTCGTCTCACTCAGCTGCTGGAAGGCTATTCCAGGTAGGGATTATGATAGACTGAGACCTGCGAATACTTGCTTTTTAAATTTCGTTCCAACGTGTTTCCTCTACCTTTAAATATTTAATGTGCTGCCTGGCTTGATAAAGGTAACAATGCAGGTGTAGTGGGGAGCACATTGGTGTTTATTACATAATTCATGTACTAATATAGTTAGTTGTGTTCCAATAAAATAATGCTCTGTCACACTGTTGATGATGTTCTGAGAATGCTGTGCTTAGTGTTTTGGTGGCTAAGTAGTAAGTAGTTCCATGTTTTTCCCACAAACTCAAACTACAATGTAGTTTGTAGTACTACAATGTAAAGTTGATAGCTCTGTTCTACATCATCATTATTGCATACTTTCAAACATGTGCTAGAGTTACAAAGGTCTACCACGCAGTGTATGGGAAACACTGGGTTTACATTTTTTCATATCCACATTGATGTATTTACAAGCACCAACTATTCTTGAACCTTACTCATCTTCTTTCTAGGTACTCTGTGAATGTATTTCGGCCTCCCCTCCAGTCTGGACGAACATCTCCAGAGAATAGCCTTTTCCGTAGTGACCAACCTCCCTTGACAGGGACTGTTCCTGAAGGATCGGGACCAGAGGAGGAAGCACTTTCTGCTAGTAGCACAGAAGACACACAAGCTCAAGCCAGCTTTGTCTCAGGACCTGAATCCGAGACAGGGCAGGCCTCAGCTAACTCAGCCGGAGACTCCGACACATTCTCCACACGCACTACGGACTCTGGCTTCTCTGAGCAGGCGTCAAGTTCCCAGGATCCTTTCAGAGAGAAGGAAACATCCTGTGAGAAGGCTGTGAAACTAGAAGGTAGTGGGCTGTGGTTCCCAATCCTGGGTTTAACTGCTGTAACAGTGGAATGATCTAATCAGCTAATTAACAAAACATTTCTGAGCTAAAGTGAGTGTGGTTAAGCAGAGAAGACACTAAAACGTGCAGGGTGGGGTACTAGAATTGAGAAACTACTGCATTAGACCCATTTTTGTTTTTTTTTGGGTGGGTCATTTCGGTTTTTAATCAAAGCAATCATAAATGATTTACTAATTTGTTTCTTTTTTCCTGTGTTTGTGTGTGGGTGTGGTGCAGCTGTTGTTCCTGGATACCAGCAGCCATCTGAGTGTAGCTATGGGAGTGCTTCTCAGTTCTATATCTCATTACTGGACATCAGTGGCAAAGAACAAAAACTTGAAGACAAAGGTTAGAGTTGCTCTGTAATTTACTGAAAGCTTTCTTTCCAAAGTTTCTTCTGCTGTCGAAGTGCAGATGAACCTGCTTATTCACTCAGAATTGGTGCATGTCTCCTCCTGTAGGTGATGCAGTGCTGGAGGTCCCTGAAGACTGCACTTTGGAGCTTGTGTGGAAGAATAACGAGCGGCTCAAGGAGTATGTGTTGGTGCGCTCCAAAGAACTGGAGTTTGACGAAGACCAGGGTTCTGCCAGTGAGACTGCCAGGGCAGGGCACTTTACTTTAGAGCAATGCCTCAACCTCTTCACCAAGCCTGAGGTGCTAGCTCCAGAGGAGGCATGGTAGGACTGCAAGCATGTACACTGCCTGTCAATAGTTTGGGAACCAGTTTATGAACCTTTTTTGTTTTTTGAAATCTCAAGTCAAGAGGCTTTTATTGTCATTCCATATATGTACAAGTACACAGTGGAGCGAAACTACATTCCCTCAAGAGCAAAGTGCAAAATGGAACTAAATAGACAATACAGAGTGCAAATGTGCAGATGAATGTGCAAACATTAAACTAGGTAGTGAGATTAAGGTGCAGAGATATTTAACATGCTCAGATTATAACATACACAGCAGTTACTGAGCTAGGATATCTACAGTACTTGAGTAAAACATTGTTGGCAGCAATGTCAGAGTTTTTCAACGGTACATTTTAAACTTTGTTTCAACTATTTTTTTTTTGCTAGAAAGCTTGTGAAAATTTTTTCCCCAAAAATATGATGTATATATTTATATAACTATTATGAAAAGGAGTTAAAAGTCTTTTGCCCCAAATATGGTGTGAACATCTGAATAGTATAAGTGTTGATCAGTGCTGACATCACAACAAGAGGATTAAAATGTGTGCAGTATGGAATGAATAAGTTAATTGTCAGTTGTTTTGTCAGCGAAAAGCTCCAAACCTTTGGTGGGCAGTGTAGCAATTTTAAAAAGTAATAGCTGTTGTTTTATTATATGCAGTTCTACATAAAGGTGTGGTTTATTTTGTCCTTTCCCTGTTTGGTTCAGGTATTGTCCAAAATGTCAGCAGCACAGGGAGGCCTCCAAACAGCTCCTACTTTGGCGTCTGCCTAATGTGCTCATCATCCAGCTCAAACGCTTCTCATTCCGCAGCTTCATCTGGAGGGACAAGATCAATGACATGGTTGACTTTCCTGTGAGGTGTGCAGAGGCTCTTGTTCTGGCTTAGACCCAGTTTTTTTTTTTTTTTTTTTTTTTTTTTTTTTTTTTTTTATATATATATATAAAATACCCTGGTTTATTTGTGCTGTTTGTGCAGGCGCTGTAAATATGAATCACATTCTAAAATGCACTTTACACTGATCACTCTGTCCACAGGAACTTCGACCTGAGTAAATTCTGTATTGGTCAAAAGGAAGATGTCCAGCAACCACCCATTTATGATCTTTATGCTGTTATAAACCACTATGGAGGGATGATTGGAGGTCACTACACAGCATATGCTCGTCTACCCAATGACAAGAACAGTCAGCGCAGTGATGTTGGTATGTGTTGGATCTTCACTGTTGTGCCTTCAGGGCAAGTATGAGTTTTAATATGACACTGCTGTATGTAAACCCTGAGAGTTGCTACAAATGGTAAGAAAGCCGTGTGCTTTCAGACAGCACAAAAACTTGGTCACGCTCCGATATAGCAGGTTCATGCTGTCGGTGTACCTTCTCTACCGGTGATAATAGGATATTTATTAACACAACATCAACGCAACTCTGTTCAGATGCAACCGTTGCCTCTTTTGAAAAACCTGTTTAAATTATTGATGATGCATATTGCATGTCAGTCTGGTGCAACATACAGTGTACAAGGCAAGAACAAAAGTGCTTAACTACACTGATAAACCAGTCCATAACCAGATCATATGACCAAAACTAAAGCCTCCACACGTTTTTGAGAAACATTTGTGAAAATGTACAGTAGATATGGCAGACAGACACGGGTGAGACATGACACACTAAAAACATGCTAGGTGCAACAAACTGACAAGCAAAGAGAATAGGATGAGCAGTTGAATGGATGCATTAGAGCTTTGTAGTGTCACTATATGCTTACAGTTTGTTAACAGTTATCCTGAAATTTTAGTATGTCATTTTTTTTTATTGAATAACTTGAATTATTTTATTAAAAATTGCTTGTTTTCACGTCTTTTTACACCAAGGTTGGCGTCTGTTTGATGACAGCACTGTAACAACGGTAGAAGAGAGCCAGGTGGTGACACGCTATGCCTATGTGCTGTTCTACCGCCGCAGGAACTCTCCCGTAGAGCGACCGCCCCGTCTGCTAGGGCCCCTGGGAGCCGAATCCTCTGCTGCAGCTGGAGCTGCAGCCAGTCAGGTGAGCTCAGTACTTTCTCTTTCATCTCCAATTTTGGCCCACTCCAGAGTAGCTGGACCCTCTGCATTGTTGATGACCCTCATTGGTTATGTTTTGAAAAGTTTTTGTTTCTTAAAGCTACACTAGGTGATGTTACAGGAAAATGGGTTGAATAGGCCTGTTGTGAACATCAATATTCTTTCATGAGCTCTGACCATTGAAACAGTTGTTGGTGTGTCGTAAAGTGAGAAATGTGGATGGTACAGCAATTTGAACTTCTTGACAGTAGCCTTATTTTATTTTGTCTTTTTTTATGTCTGAACTATTTTTCTAAGGACTGTAAATGTTTTATTACTTTGCTTTTAAATTTGAAAAATGGCCAAAAAACATTTTAAAATTTTCTCATTGCCTAAAAATAGTCTTTTTGTGGTTTGTTTTTGGTCTCCTGGTGCCATTTTATGTGGCATGAATGACACTGTATTTGAATATGGCCTCTGAAATGCCTACTGAGCATTTTCATTGATGCCCTTTTGCAGTGTACATGCTGTTTTAGGCAGTTATTTATTCGTTCATCAGATTGTTCAACCAAGCTTCGGGCAGAGAGTGAAAGCCCAGCACCTCAAGGACACCAAATGAACAGAACAAAAAGTGTCCTGGCTGTGGGTATTAGTTTGATAAGAAGTGTTTCTCTTTGCTTTAGCTTTACAAGTGAAACGTGCATCCCACAAAATGGGAAATTGAGTATTCCAAAAACAGAATAAATACTAGAATTAATAATAACCATGAATAGGACTTATGTAGCTTCTTGCTCAGATGTACCCGGTGCACTTCACAACAAGCTTCTTAGTTAGCAATGTACTTATTGATTAGTAGTATTATACTGTGTGAGAGTGAAAATATAAAAACACAAAAAATGGTATTGTAGAGGGGGCTCTAAAACTAGAGCAGAGAATTATGTGTAGATTGCCTTACTTTACCAACTGGGAAGCTGATTTAGCTAAAGGGTTGTTCACTTGAAGGTTGCATGACAATTGGGTCACACATTGTTCAACAGTTTACCATTGAATCCAAACCTGCCTTGGATCTCCTTTTCAATGCACTTATCTGGACAAATAAGTGGTGCTCCTTTGTTTACAGACGTGATATGTCTGGCTTTATAACCTTTGAAAATGACAGGCACTTGTCACTTATACTGTCTTTGGTAGTTTGCGCAGTAACTGTTAGTGGCTGACTGTCAGCCAGGAACGGCGCATTTAACATGGCTTTGCTTGCCCTCAGTTCTTGCTAGCAAAACAGTGGAGCCGATTTAGTATTCATTTAAGGCAGTGATGAGCAAATAGAGCCAATAATATAATTATCTTTCTACTGAAAGTACAGATTTCTGTCATCACAAGGGCCATTTTTTAAAACTTCTTTTGGGTGTTTCTGATCACATTTTTCACAGAGTTTACACAGTAATCAAGGAACACCTTGCACTGCTCTGTTAAGTTGTTTCAAATGTATACATTTTTCAAGCTATGGGTTTATCTAGTGTTCTTTAGAAGAAATGTGCTCTTCTTAGATTGTGTTTTTGTATTTTTATTTGCTCTCAGTTCATGTGTTGTTGGAAGTCTAACTCATTCTTGGTGGTAATGTGGATGGTCAGAGATATTGCTATGGCTGTATTTGGGTGCTTTTGAAGCCTGGCCCTATCCCAGAAGCTGACACAGGTTTCCGCCAATCGCAGGCGTCTCTGATATGGCAGGAACTGGAGGAAGAAGAGGAAGGGCAGCGAGGCGCTCTTTCTCGGGGCCTGTTCCGCCCTGGGCTGCGAGGACGAAGAACCAGGACGAGGATGGAGGAAGAGGAGGATGGACGTGGAGGGCTAGCTCGGCGGAGACGGGACCGCGTCTCTGATTATTCAGATGACGACCGCGTCAGATATTTCATCTTGGGCACTGTGGCTGCGGTGTTTGCATTGCTGCTCAACCTCATCTATCCTCTGCTGTACAGGTCTCACTGGGCATAGACTGAAAGCTGTAACTCAACCCTTATTATTCAAACATACTCAGTAATGAATCTTAAGGATAAAATGCACAGTCTATAATCCACATGCACACAAAAGAATGACGTTTCTGCTGTTTGCACTTTACAGTAAGAATTGGTCTGTTACTGTAGCTGGATCAGTTACATATTATGAACGTTAGGCTGGTTGTGCTCACCTCTGTGATGCCTTTAAACCTCCTTCTCCACTCTGGGATGAGTGGCTGTGCACCCAGTACCATCTGAGGTGTTGGTCTTTGTGTGTTAATTAATGTTTAAAATCAAATAATGTACTGTATCTTTAGTATAGCATGAATTCTTAATTCTCAGCATGATCTCTCGCTTAGTTTACTTTGTTAAATTAGACTGGTACAATGTCTGGAGCAGTGATAAGCAGTTATCTGTCAGATCGCTAATGTGACAGGTTTGACAGCCAAAATGTAGCTAAAAACCAAAACATGCAAGTTACGCCATTTGTTAGCTTTGGGTTTGAAGTTTGAATCTATTACCATAGCTGTACCTAAAGGGCTCCTATCATGGACAACTGAATTTTCCCTTTTTTTTTTTTTTTTTGTTATAAATGTAAGTTGATTATGTATGTGAACATACGTTTCAGAACATATTGTTCAGGGGTTCCCAACCTTAATGAAATGGTTGGTGTTTGGCAGCTACCAAGTACTGGATAACAAGCTGAAAAGAGAAGTTGCAAACGAAGATCCAGCTCATTTTGATAGGTTTGGATGTCTTACCCGCTATGTTCAGTCTACAAGACACTGTGTAAATGGGGCTTTTATGCTTAATTTGACTAGACTGAACCCACAACAGTGTGTTGATTCCCACTTATAAGGCATTTAATACTGTTTTCTTTTTGTTGGCTGTTTCAGTTATAGACGGGCCAGTCCTAGGGTATTTCCTTTATAAAGACCCTGCTTAAAGCCATTAACCTATGAGGGAGAAACTCTATATGCTCTATATACTCTATATCGGAGAGACAGACGTTTAACATTGAGTGCATTTACTTTAATAATCTGATAACTGCAGAAACTCTAATTTTGTCAGGGTAGTTCTTCATGTGCCAACCCGGGCTCAAGGAGGATGCTGAGGCACCTCAAACAAACCTAAACTAAACCTACACTGGCTGCTTTTCAGTGGCTTCAGACAGCCGGACTTTTCAGTGTTTTTACTCAAGGTTTTCAGCTCTTCCAGTCTCTCTCTCTCTCTCTCTCTCTCTCTCTCGCGCTCTCGCTCTCTCGCTCTCTCGCTCTCTCGCTCTCTCTCTCGCTCTCTCTCTCAAAAGGCGCTCACGCTGCCAGCCAGATCAGCAGCCTCTCATTAAGGAGTGAGAGGTAACGAGGGCTCGCTACTCTGCCTCCCTGTCACCACCCCAGCTGACAACTCGACTTCCCGAGTCGAACGTGAGGTGTAGTGAAACACCCTCGCTGCATAACGGGGCGGGACTCGCTCCTTGCCCTCGTGCCTCTTGCTGGCACCTTTTGCTGGTTGCTGGCACCATTGGACCGTCCTCCTTCCGCTGTCACTTGCGTGACTCGTGTCCCTTGTCGGAGCTCGGGCTTTGCCCCCTCCACACTCGTGGCTCTTTCCCTGCTGTCCTCACCGAGGTTCAATGCTGCTGGGTGTTCAGGCCCTGCCTTCCTGCCGGCTCTCGTGGCCATCATCGGGGCCCGGGGGGCGGGTGCATGCCACAGTCTGTAATCCGATCAACAAGTTTACATGCACTTGAGTAATCAAATAATGTGGAAATTCTGGGTTTACAGGAATCAGGCAGTAATCAGATTTCTGTATTGCAAGCAGCCAATACATTTACAGAAGACAACGTGACGTAACGTTAAACTCAAGAAATCCGAGTATAAATATACATGCCCTGAGGAACCCGTTTACAGAGCTACAGTCCAGCTCTCTTTATCAGATTTCTTAGTCAGATTTCTAGATCCGAGAACGGTGTTTACATGACCATTATGATTGGATTATGGAGTGCATGTCTATGCACTCATTGACTGAAAATGTACTCATAGCTACTTAGCATTTGCCAGACCGCTCAACAAGCGCAACAAGATATATTTGTTGGCCAAATGCCCCCTAGCAATACCACCGCAGCCCACAGGTTGAAAACCACTGATCTAGTTCAGACGTTATTTAAAATAGAAACCAAGCTTGAACACCAGCCCACTTTGAACTCATCACCAAATAAACAATACGTTTTCCTATGTTTCTCTTCAGCCTACAGCAGTTTAGCTGTATGTGGGAGATACAAGGAGCATTTTAGCCCAGACTGCTTTCTAAATGTGGCACAATATAGGGCTGCCTAGAAACAAGCACATTTGCATGTGTCCGGCTTAAAGGCTCAGTTACAAACACTTGAATTACTGTTTTTGGTACTTAAAGGCGCACAAAAATATTAGCAGACCTCAAAGGAGAAGAAACATAAGAAAAATGTAGGATATGAGTCCTTTGATCCGTCTGCCAACATAAAGTAGATGATCCTTTTCATCAATTGACGTACTGTAAAGTATGAAGTAGTGTTCTGTATGAAAGAGAATTCATTTTTTTAGTATACTTTTGTGCTTTGAGATTAATCCTATAAATAAGCCATGCAATCCTTCCAGCAGTAGCAAAGACGTATTCAGTCCCACTTGTTTGCTTGATTTAGATGTGATGTAGTGTTTAGCCTCTGAGTGGCCTTTAAGAATACCTCTTGGGCTCCTTTGCTGTTATAAGCATATCGTCACTGTCCAAAGAAACCAAGCATCTAACAAGGGGGGCAGTCGTGAGCTGGAGGTTAGGGAACCAGCCTTGTGACCAGAAGGTCGCCGGTTCAGTCCCCTTGGTCGACAGTACATGACTGGAGTGCCCTTCAGGAATGCACCTAACCCCCAGCTGCTCCCCGGGTGCAGTGGATAGGGCTGCCCACCGCTCCGGTCGAGTGTGCTCACTGCCCCCGTGTGTGTGTGTTCACAAGTGTGTATGTGGGTGTTTCATTGCACGAATGTGTTAAATGTGGAGGTCTAATTCCCCTGTGTGCAAACACAGTTGGCTAATGGTTCTGAATATTAATATTAGAAATTAATAAATTGGCAGAATGGTGAAAAACACTATTACCTTTCAGTGTAGGCCAATGTAAAGTGATTTTATTCCAAATGATTTCGAGCATTTCTTTTAGTCCTTTCATCATGAACTTCATACAATGTAAAGGACACCTGCTGTTTTGAAACGATGTAGAAAAATAAAAATCAACAAAAATGGAGATGCATGGCTTTCTTTGTACAGTGAAAATATGCTTTTTCTGCTTGTCTATGTGCATTTCCCAGATACGGTTAATATCCCCGTGCTGTCCAAACCTTAATGTTACAAAGCTTGTAACATTTGTCCTACTTGCTGAATGTCTCTTTTTCAGAGATTAAAAAAAAGCTCATTGTATGTATAATTTTCTTGGTCAGACTAGTGCTTGCCTTTATTGTGCATAGGTTCACTAATGTTGTAAATAGCTTGTAAAGACACTTTGCAGTCTCATACTTGAGAAATTTCATATGGAATGGATGCCGAGTTGTCATACAAGGGAGTGTAATGTTGGCTGGTGTGCTGGAGCCTCAGGGATTAAATGGGTGTTTGATGTTATGGTTCATTCACAGGCAATTTGTCCATTTAGTGTCTATGACTGCTTCAGCAGATTTACCACTAAACCCCTTGTTCCATTGCTGTGACTTTATTACGCTAATGCATATTTGCACACACACTTGCAGTAGATTGTAGATTGTAAATGAAACTGCTATTCTCACGATGGGTTATTCTGAGAAGGAGTACTGAAAGAGAAGAGAAATCTAAAGCTGGACTTATCCAGGGGGTGATGTACACGTATCCATGATGGTTTTTAATTGCCACAATTCCTATTCCTTTGTTTAGATTACTTCTTTAATGTAATTAATACAGCTGTTATATATGTAAAGATAGGCTGACTTGTACTGTATAAAAGTACTTTTACATGTTTGAGTATTCATTTTTAATTCTAATGTAACAGATCCTTAGACTACTATGAATACTATGATGCTGCACATTATTGTCACAGCAATAAACTGTACAAAACCTGTACTTCCTTTTTGTAAAACACAAATAAATATCCCTGTCATATTGCCTGAATTGGTTATTTTGTTCATCACTTGACTGTCAGCTGCTGTGAATGATGTCCCTGTTTATCACAGTGTTGGGATCTGATGTTTTGTAGTCTGTTTGCTTTAACCATTGCACTTGCAACCTTTTCTTACTCAGCTTTCATGTTTGCGAGACAAGGGTGTATAAATTCTCCAATTATAACCCTGGTTTATTTTACAGGCCTCTAGCCAGGCCCTCTTTGGGACCGACCTGGACTCTGAAGGACCCCCTCAGTTGGGCGCGGAGGTGACTTCTGACCCATTTGCCCGCTCTGCAGAATGCTCCGGTGCGTCATATACCAGCATGGAGGAGGTGGACTAAACTTGACCTAAAGCTGTGGCAGTGAAGCAGCAGCGCTCGCCTCAGGGAGACTTTTCTTCCTCGCAGGAAAAACTTAAGTGCTCATCAGTTGATCAAGCACAGCAAAGGTGCTTACGTTGCACTCTCGCAACATTTCACATTAAAAATGATGAAATGAAAATACAGAAAGAAAAAAAAAATTTTTTGTCTCCCAACACTAAAGCTGTGTATAGCTCCAGAGGAAATTAAGCTGATCCTTCACTCAAACAAGTTCACAGAGGGTGTAGATTTATTTCTGAGCTCAGAGACGTGCACGGAGGTGCTCACGAGGAGACAGGGTGCGAACACGTCATTGGCGGGGCTTGGGGGCGCACTGCCGAGAGGCTTTCATGCTCCCTCTCTCATCCCCTTTGGAAAGGTGTTAAGCTGCTCATCACACATCAGCACGCCTTTTTATGAAATTGTGGAAATGTTCTTGATACCCCACCAGTTTTGGCATTCACTGATTAAAAGTTAACACAGTGGACAAATAATGTACTGTTCACACCCTTATTGACACATGAGGTGGACTCACTGGCTTATTTGAGTGCTTTTCTTTTTGCATCTCTCTGGAGTGCAACCTGTTCGGTTGTAGGATTCGCGCTAAGCGAAGCCCGAAATGTTCAGGAGTTTTATTTTTTGTTGTTATTTTAAGTTAATAAATGAATTAATGTTGGGACAGAAACTTCAGCAACTGTTTTTGTCCTGTACTTTGTCCATGCCTGTAATGTTGTTGTTTTTTTTGTTTTTTTTTTTTCCTTAATTTTTTTTCTTTTTCTATGTCCTGTGGAACTGTTGAGAGATTGACGGAGACATGCATGTAGACAAATTGTTGTGTACTGTGTATCATTAACCACATTTTTTTATTTTTTTTTGGAGTGGACTGTCTTGTTTCCCCACCTTCTTTTTCTTTTGTATTAGACTGCATATTAAGCAGGAGCTGGGGGATTGGTCGTAAGAATGCTGCTGTGAATAAAGAGATAAATGGCTAATATAAATAAAACTTTTTTGAGTAATTTAACTCAGAAATCTACATCGGCTGTCTGCATGCTGTTGTGTGTGTGGTGGGTTTTTTTTTGTTTTTTTTTTTTTTTTTTGCTCTTTCAGCAGGACTTAATAGACATTTTGTGAACTCGGATTCTGGATTAGCCTTCGCATCCAAGCCTGCCCATCAGTCTTTTAGACTTAGATTTTCCTCAGTTTCTGTATAATTCAGTCATTGAGATGTAAGCAAAGTCATTCTTTAGAGTGGTGTGATGTAAAGAAATGGTTCATTGCAGTGAAACTGATTTCTTTACAGTGCTTGTGATAGGAACCAGGGTTTGCAATGTCTACCGTGCGTTTTATTCATTTGCTACAGCCACCAGTGAAGCTACACGTGTTTTCTGAGTTGTTAGATATAATGTTAATGATGGTAAAAAGTGATAAATTGGGGATAAATTGGTCTTTTTTTTTTTTTTTCGGCCTAACAAAAAAAAACAACATTATTTCAAAAACTAAAAACGATGTCTTGGGCTGTGGGTAACATTTGTAACCGCTCCATTTTTCAACTTTGTTGTGTGGCTTGTGGAGACATGCTTCTGTTGTCTGGTTCCCATCACCAGCACTGCCACCACTTCTGACAAAAAGTTTCTTTACAATGGAGTATTTCATATCAAATCACTCTCAATGACTTGCTTTTGATATTAATCATTGAATTATGCAAAAATTATTTTTAAAAATCAGTGGAATTCCCCTTTTGTGTCCCTGGTTATATTAAGCGCAAAGAAAGAAATGATTGTTTTCATGTAACCTTCAATCAGAATGCAATGACTCGTACATCACCAGCAGGTGGGAAAATAATATTAACAAATATGTTTAACCTTCCCATCAGACCACTTACAGATTTATAAAAATAAAAGTAATAATCTTTGTTTGTGAAACTACATTATAAAAGTTTTTTTTTATTATTTCTTTGGGAAACCGAAGGCTTTCTGACTAACTTGGTACACATTTATCTCATCATGCAGGTGATGCACGCCAGCTGGCTGCTTTATGAAATACACTTGCTTGTAACTACACTCACTGTGCGTTTTATTAGCATAGCAGACTATAGTCCATCTGTTTCTCTGCGTACTTTAGCCCCCTTTTACCCTGTTCTTCGATGGTCAGGACCCCCACAGACCAGGTGCTATTTGTGATCAAACGTTATTATTTTTAAGATGGTGCCCAAGTGTAATACAAAATACATTAAGCAACAAAATGAAGCACCCAACACCCCCATTCCTGTAATATTGAGGATGTTATCTATTCATTTGAGGAGGAAAGGAGGCTATATTGTACTTTAGGCAGACATGGCATAGACTGTACAACCGTGTTTCCAAAAAATCTGAGACGATGTGCAAATGATTTAAACCCTACATTCTTTGGAAATAGTACAATGACAACATATGAAATGTTGACATTGAGAAATTTACTTCTTTTTTTTTTTGAAAATGATATGCCCTGATGCCCTCAACACATTTCAAACTTCAAACTTGGGACAGGGACAACAAAAACTGACAAAGTTGTGTAATATTAAAACTGGTAGAGCATCTCACTCACCTAACTAATTAGATTAACTGGCAACAGGTCAGTAACATGAACTCATCAGGCGAGTACATAAACCCTGTATAGCTATACTGCCCCTTTTGACCTTCTGTCCTAACCTAGACGTAAAGTGCCGACAGGATGCTGTTGCTTGCATATTTTTGCTTGGTGGACTGTTCTCAGTGGACAGTAACTGTATAAGTAAATGTAATTTGTTATTGTATTTCAAAAGTTTTTCCTGTACTTTACTGAAATATTTCCATTTTTGACAACTTTTTACTTTTTACTCCACTACATTATGAGAAATCTGTCGTTCCTTTTGGCTTATGTGTGTATAAAAGCGGAAGCAAGAGCACCAATCAGGGCACAGTGGTCACTTTGTTTTGAGCTTGTTTTGACCTGTTGGACATACTGACCCAGTGCAAGCACACGGTTCAACATCAGTGCAGCAGTGTAACATAAATGATGAACTAACCTAACTTTGTGTAAATAGACCACAATATAGAAATATGTCCACACATGCAGTCGTGACTGATGCGTCTTTTTTCTGAATTTATACAAACACCATTTCATTTTATAGTAAATTAGTTTGGGCTGGTTTGTGTTTATCATCAGAGACCTACAGATCAACATAGTAAAGGAAACTCATTTGTGATCCTGAGTTTAAAGTTTTTATTAAACATGAACTTGTAACTAAGTTCTACCTGATGGAAGTTGTTTACCTTAGTGTTCTGTGCATATGATCATTTTAATCACCCTCACTAATTAATGACTCTATTAAAATATTGGTTTACCAAGAGTGACACTGGAGTATTTTCACCTAACATGAGTTCATGAAGCAAGAGTCTTCTTACGATAGCACTAATAGAACATTTAGAGCCATAATTAATATTTTAATTACTTTCCAAACTTAAGTACAATTGAAGGCAAATCAATTACACTTACTTTGGGGGCAGTTGTTATGGAACTGGCCCTGTAACTGGGGATTGCTGGTTCGATCCCCAGTGCCGACAGTCCGTGACTGAGTCCTTGAGCAAGACACCTAACCCCCAATTGCTCCCCAGGCGTCGTGGATAGGGCTGCCCACCGCTCTGGGCAAGTGTGCTCACTGCCCCCTAGTGTGTGTGTGTGTCTTCACTAGTGTGTATGTGGTGTTTCACTTCACGGATGGGTTAAATGTGGAGGTTTGTGGGATTAAAAAAAGTATCACTTAAATACTTTTGTACTTTTACTCAAGTGGAGGTCTAAAGGGACTTTTAATTGAGTAATATTTTGCCTGGGGTGTCTCTACTTTAACCCAACTACGTGCTTTGTGTACTTCGTCCACCACTGGCAAAAGGTGTGTCCTAAACTAAATGGAAGGCAGGTTTTGAATGCGTTGGAGGTGTTAGCGCCCACCTGTAGGGGGCGCACCCTATAGTAAGCGCTACTAGTTTCCCCGACTGTGTGACAGGAATGGGGATGTTGCTCATGGTGTATCGTCGCTGCTAAAGCCGGCTGAGGTTTATTCATGTTTGTGGTGGTTAACGCTTAATAGACCCCCTAACCGTAGAGCTCATTGCGGCAGAAGGACAGAGATGTGACTGGGCTGTTATCCGTTGACAGCATACGGCGTTATTTATGTAGTTTTACTGCCTTAGCTAGAGTTGCTAACGGCGGTTTATTGCTGCAGTGTGACAGCTGCGACGAGAATGTCCGGTTATTCAGGACTGGCATGAACAGACTTTGTGCCCTCATTCTTTACTGAAAGACTCTGACCTGCTGCCTCTCTCGAGCAGAGTTTACTAAGCTATGGGAAGAAATGTGGGACATATGTTTGTGGTCACACGTTAAAACTCGTGACAGTCTCGTAACTCGGGTTCATTTAGCTTGGCTGGGTCGGGATTAACATCCCGTGTTAACATCATGTCTGATTCCTGTGAAACACCAGAGACCAGTCATGACGATTACAGAGTCAATGGATGTGGGACACACTCTGAGGTCGCTAGAAGTCCAGCTGCCTCGGTTCCAAGCTTACTGTCAGTTAAGAAGAGAAAGATCGTGCTTCACTTTGATCTCAACAACACCGTCCTTGTGTCTGATGCCGTTACTAAACAAGGAACAGTTGCTGCCCTTGAATACTTTCTGTCCACCGTGACCTGGGGACGGATGGCAAAAGGTAAGGTTTAGAAAGTCTTGACTGCCAGGGTCCTGCTTTACAGAGCAGCACGGCACTGTCTGGATCTTAGATTAATGGAAGAATCTTGTTTGTAACTTTTTGTATTGTACTAATTTACCTGGTTTATTATAGTACTGAGCAGAATCTGAGACAACCCCTCAGTATTTTCATTTACTGTGAGAATGGCCAGGAACTACAAGTTGTTCAGTTTTTAATATCAGGAAAAAACAGAAACTTAATCTAATGTTGTTGTTTTTTAAGTATATAGTGTGACCACCTTTTGCTTTTGACAGCTGTCATTCTTTTCAGAGGCTCAGTTACAGTTTCAAAGAAATCTGTATATTTTTCCACATCTCCAAAGTTCAGTCTTACAAGTTGGTTGCGTGCACCCCAAATACAAATTTAGACTCTTTAGTCTGTAATACCTTACACCACATCTCAGGTGTCCAGTTTTGGTGTTTCAGTTAAGTTTTTGTTCTTTTTTTTTCCTTTGTCTCAAGATTGGCATTTGGACAGCTACACGTCCTTTCAGACCCACAGTGTTGAGTTGTCTTTTCACACACACCCTTTCTAAACTGCTTGTCCTTCTGGGTCATGGGCGGAGCTGGAGCCTATCCCAGCAGTCATTGGGCAGAAGGCAGGACACACCCTGGACAGGTCACCTTAAGAAAGAGTGTAGCTGTCTTGTTCTGTTTTTCTGATTTCCATTTTCTTTGTATCTTTGAATAATTTTTTGGAAACGTCTCTCATGCCTGTGAATTATCTTATATCTAATCCCAAAGAACTTGCACTTAATGGCCATTCTGATGGGAAAAGAAGGGTGGTCTCTGACTTTTTCACTAGTAACTGCAGCAGGGTTTGGCTACTCTTCCTAGACACCACATCACTGTTTTCTTTGTAGGAAAGTGGGAGTGGAGGTGTGAGACTCCATCTCTCCTTCCACCCTGTGAGGGTGCTACTACTTACTACTCCCACTTTGGTAGAGTAGCAAGCTTCACCACAGTTGGGCCGGGCAAACGTTTCCGAAAGGTTCTTGAGGAGCATCTGGAGCTCCTGCAGTGGCCTTCTCACCTGGAGCCAGATAAGGAGCTGTGTGTGAGAGGAGAAGATGGCAAGCTGTACCACTGGATTCTTCCCTCCTTCTTTCAACTGCTGCAGGACCTGGCGTCACAGGGGCTGGAATTTTCCATCGTATTTCGCACCTTTGGCACTGACCTGCCCCGCGTTTTGATGGTTGTTAAGCGAGCCCTCGAGCAAGGAACCCATCCGCTCTTTCCTGACCTCCCAGCACTAAAGGTGGGTCTTTGTTATGTGTGCTTGCTATTTGAGACACCAGGGTGGGCAGAGTCCATTTGTTTTTGTAACACCTTTGCGAAGCATTCTCTACTCAGTTTTTCAGGACTGAAAATAGCCATTCAAAGAAATAACCTTTCCATTTAAAAGTGATATTCAAGAAGGATTTCTCCACTTGCAGATGAGTGTGAATGCAACAGCAGGCCTGATCAGGTGCAGCACTAAGGGTGCCGTTCTGACTCGAGGAGAGGAGCGTGTGTCCTCGCGGGAGGGGGAGCGGAGTCTGTATCAGTACATGAGCTCTTCACAGGGGCTGGGTGGCTTCCAGGACCACTTTGACTGGTAAGAATCCGATCCCAGAGGTATTGAGAAGCGTTGTGGTTATTGTTGCTCTGTTTTCATGGAATAATTCAGTGAAAAAAAATCACATTTACACAATTTTCTCCTTACTCCAAATCAACCAGCCAAAACACATTTGGTAACCTGTTTACTTTAGTTTTCCACTGGAGCTGTGAGGCTAATGTAGAAAACAAGTGAGGAGAGCACAGCACGAACTACGTGTTTAAATGACCTCACTTGCTTTAAACAATGTTGAGCTGAATTGTAGCTTCATGGTGTTTGTTTGCTACTGGTTTTATCTGTGCTGCATAGCTTTGTTCGTGTTTTATCCGTAGCAGTATGTCATTCAGTGTTAGAAACCGTATTGAGACATACTGACACTGTTATGTGATGTTTTAGGTATGTGTAATGCTAATTGGTTTAGAAAACATCCTGCAATTTATATGTTGTATATAACGTTGGTGACAGATGTTGGTATGACCCTCCAGTTAAAGAGGCATTCTGGCCGAAAACTACCATTCAGTTATTTGCCATGTTATGTAATATTGCATCCTGTAGACTCATCAGTTTGACAGAATTCATGACTTTTCATTCTTTTTATGTTTTCGTCTGTCAATGACTTCTTACCACAATGCCCAGTATGCATTGCACAAATACAATAAGGAAATCTATTGATGTAGAGGCTCAAAAATAACAAGGCAATATTCAGCTTCCTAACTAACAGCAATCTGGCTTCCTTCTGCCTTGGCCATTTTTTTTAAACAGCCCGCTCTTAATTTTCTTGTAATTTTTCAAATTTCCAAAGTACAACATTAGAAAGGGTTTATCTAGTTTCTCAAATCTCATTCTAAAGACTATTGTGGCACCAGTGTAGGATGCCAGTTGACATGTTTGTGACAGATGTAGCAATGTTTAAATTTTACTTTTTTATCCGGAGTGCTTCTTTATGTGCAAGCCTTGCTAGAAAAAGACTATTCATAATAAAGGTATTTCAAAATAGGTGGGCCCGGAACACATACTCCATTTTGGGAGGAAAACCACTATGGATTGACCCTTTTGACTCCACAGTCCAGCACATCTTCATTGATGACAACATTCGTCAAAATGATGAGGACACAATCGTGCATCCAAAGGTATGTGATGAGGCTCTGTCATTGCTTCAGTAAATACTCTCTGTTCTTATGTCAATGAAACAACTATGCCTACAATCCCTTTCTGCAGGTATTTTTGGATCCAGAAGGCTCACAGACACGTACAGCCTCCACTTCAGAACTGTATGATCTGTGTTTGATACAGAACGATCTCCTTAGAGCCATTTCAGACCCCACCTACTTCACCCAGCGCATCCACATATGCATGGAGAACTATGAGAGGAACCTTCAGCAGTGATTAAGCTAATCTGACTTTGTGTATTTTTGTGTGTGTTTTATTTATGCACCTGGAAAGAGATGGAAAGAAGATTGAAGAATTATGTTTGTGGTCATTTGATCACATCTGTGATCTTAAAAGATCAACTTGAATATGCAGTCTCTTGCACTAAACCTCAACTCATCCAATTTTGAGCATATTGATGTAAGAGTTCTGTAGCACACTGTATCTCGTTGGGTGTGTGTTCATAACCAGTTCAGATTATCAGCGCCACTGACTGAAGCATTGAGGCTTGAACTCTTGTTCGCCTATTCAAAAGTCACAATGTACGTAGAGTGTACGGCCAAAAAGACCTTATGTTACAAACTAGTGGCTGGACGGGACGTTAGATAGGAGGAATTCCATAATTAAAATATCCATTATAGGGGTGAAGAATATGGCAAATCACGATACAAAGTATTTTCATATTATAATACACATGCTTAGAATTTACAACAATACATATCATAATACATATCCTTAGAGTTTTCTGAAGTTTGACACTTTGGAACAGCCACATTACAGTACTTTTTAAATCATTATCCAACATTTTGTAGGCTGCACTGTATTACGTCCAACTATACAGGACCATTTACAGTAAAATACAAACGTTTGCCCACACTGTCATATATGTTGTTGATGTTCTAGGTGAAAATAAGTTAAGAAATCCTTTATATTGAACATATTGTAGTGCACAGTTTCTGATTATTTGCTGAGTTTAGCATTTTGGAAAAATACAACAGAAAAACTGGCCACAAAAAAAAAAATCAGCAAATAAACAGCCTGTTCTCTGTAGAGGATATAATCATTTATTTTCACTTGGGAAATCAACAAAAAGTGGAATTTAACTAGTGGGCACCCAAACTTCTGCATATTACTGTATGTTCTCGTGGACTTCTGACATTGTCAAAATTGAAGCTTGCCATCTCCAGACAACAGTGTAAAACATTACTCAGCTACTCCACTCGTCAAAATCTTTTTGTAACGAAACCTAGTTTGTCTGTGTTCTTTAAGTACTGAAGAAACACATAATAGTTTATCATAATAATAACGATATGGTCATATTTCCCAGTTCTGATCTGTGGAATCTGTGGAAGGGGTGGAATATTGAAGGAAGTGTGGAAGGGTGGAATATTACTTCTACAAGTAAGGCAAGGGAAGGTTTCTTCTATTTTTGGTTCATGACTGATGTATTTTGAAACATTATCCTTTATCTCTAATTCCGCTGTAGTCAATGTCTGTTTAAGATTTGTAACTGAAGTTTCCAAAACCGGTAATAACTGAACCACCAGTTGAGCTTTATGTTAAGTATCAAAGTAGATTCTACGTCATGTGACGACACTGTTATACTACTGGCCTACTTTACTGTGGCATAATGAAGAAAAATGACTTTTACATGCAGTAACAACTTCTGTGGTTTAGTTCAGAGATGTTTCTCTCGACCTCAGTATTCTCAGGGTTTATGATGTTTAACGTTGAGCATTATGAGGTATGTTTTGTAGGATTATTGAATTATATTTTACATCTTAGGATCCTCTGTGGACCGTTATACTTGAATTTTTGACCTGTTTTGCTTTGCTTACTTTAAAGGTTATGGAAAATGTTAAGTCTTTCCAGAATGTACTTCTCATTTATGCTTTACATGCATCTTTTTGCCATTTGTTGTTAAAATGTAGAGGATGGGAAAAGAGAGAGATGTTTATTTCTCCCATCTGACTGACAGTAAGACTTGATGAGAATTGATGAGATTGATGATGTCAGTTGATGAAAGTTTTTGGTGATGAAATGACTCTGCAGGTTGAATTTCACATTTGGCCACAATGTTTTATTAGTGTACAAAATATATTTTATTAGGGCTGAAGGACTATTTATCTTTATATTGATAGTGCACTTGTCAAATTGGTAGACCTGCTGTTTTAATTAAAACCTTCATTATTTGTTGTTGTCTTAAGTTTAATCTATCTAAGTTATGTTGCAGACATGTGACTATCATCGCCATATATTTTTTGAGCTTGCAGTAAAGTTATATATGATAGTTAACGATCATTTTATTTTTAAATTGTTTAAGGAGTTATTCTGGCTGTTTTCTTTGTTTCTAAAGCATAGGCAGTAGGGCGTATGGAGTAGGGAGTAAAGTGTAGGCAGTAGGGCGTATTGAGTAGGGAGTAAAGTGTAGGCAGTAGGGCGTATGGAGTAGGGAGTAAAGTGTAGGCAGTAGGGCGAATGGAGTAGGGAGTAAAGTGTAGGCAGTAGGGCGAATGGAGTAGGGAGTAAAGTATAGGGAGTAGGGCATATGGAGTAGGCAGTAAAGCGTAGGCAGTAGGGCGTATGGAGTAAAGCATAGGCAGTAGGGCGTATGGAGTAGGGAGTAAAGCGTAGGGCGTATGGAGTAGGGAGTAAAGCGTAGACAGTAGGGAGTATGGAGTAGGGAGTAAAGCATAGGCAGTAGGGAGTATGGAGTAGGGAGTAAAGCGTAGGCAGTAGGGCGTATGGAGTAGAGAGTAGGGAGTAAAGCGTAGGGCGTAGGGAGTAAAAGCGTTGGCAGTAGGGAGTAAAGCGTAGGCAGTAGGGCGTATGGAGTAGGGAGTAAAGCGTAGGCAGTAGGGCGTAGGGAGCATGGAGTAGGGAGTAAAGCGTAGGCAGTAGGGCGTATGGAGTAGGGAGAAAAGCGTAGGCAGTAGGGCGTATGGAGTAGGGAGTAAAGCGTAGGCAGTAGGGCGTATGGAGTAGGGACTAAAGCATAGGGAGTAGGGCATATGGAGCAGAGAGTAAAGCGTAGGCAGTAAGGCGTATGGAGTAGGGAGTAAAGCGTAGGCAGTAGGGCGTAGGGAGCATGGAGTAGGGCGTAGGGAATAGGCAGGACCGCTTTTGAATGGGGCGCGCGGTGAGACTGGCCTTTCTCGGATAGAGACCGTATGTTACTGTGGTAACGACTATAAACAACATTATGAATGGTTAGCAAATAGCTAAAACGCCAGTATTTATACCGTCTGTGTTAAATTTATTTGTTGTCAGATCTTAATTATTATATGAAGCACTTCGCTTCGCTTAACTTGAGGTAAGTATGGAGTAGCGTTAAGTTAGTTTACTACTAGCCAGCTGTCACTGTTAGATAGATAAGGTTAACTGGCTTCTGGAAACTGGGCTGGCTAGTTAGCTAACCTAGTTAGCTAACCCGTCTGTCCGGCTATCGCTTTTAACATTGTAAACAGGTAAGTTAGCTGACTGGTCACTCAATAAAAGCCGACTGAAAAATGTCAGACGTTGACGAGGACGAGGTGTTCCAGGGGGATTCAGAGGGAGAAGAGCAGAACGAAGATATTCAAGAAGAGGAAACGTCTGAAAAGGATCAGGTAGTTTGGATTAGTTGATCCAAATTAATTCCTTTAAAGTGAGTTACTGTAGATGCTACACTTGCCCTATTATTTGTCAAACTTGAGAGGATATAACGTGACTCCATAACTCAGCTGAGTCTTTTTTCTTTTCTTTTTTTGCTCTTTGGTTCCAGATCGAGGCCTGTCCTTTGACACAGGACACGATAGTCCAAGGCCTGTCTTTACTGTGCCGCACAGGGAATGGACTCGCTCATGCATTTGTCAAACTTGATCTAAAAGAAAGGTAGTTTTTCTTGGAAAGAGTGAGTGGGGTTGAGTGGAATATGAATATTATAAATTTTTACCACCATAATATTAAAATCACATCCACTTTCTTACCCTGTTCTTCAGTGGTCAGGACAAGACCACCACAGAGCAGGTATTATTTGGGTGGTGGATCATTCTCAGCACTGCAGTCACTCTGACATGGTGGTTTGTTAGTGTATGTTGTGCTGGTACAAGTGGATCAGACACAGCAGTGCTGCTGGTGTTTTTAAACACTGTGTCCAGTCACTGTCCACTGTATTAGACCCTCCCACCTTGTTCATCCATCTTGTTGATGTAAAGCCAGAGACAGTAGCTGATCCATTGATGCACAGTTTGTGTTAGTCATTCTCTAGAACTTCATCAGTGGTCACAGGATGCTGTTGGGTTGGTGGACTATTCTCAGTCCAGCAGTGACACTGCTGGGTGTCCTGACAATTAAAGAACAGGATAAAGGGGGGTTACAAAGTATGCAGTGTAACAGATGAACTACAGTCTGTAATCACTAGATATTGCATCTATGTGGTAAGTAGACAATGAAGTGGGTTTAATGTTATGGCTGTGTCAATATCTCAGTATCTCTCTCTTTACGTGTGTGTGTGTGTGTGTGTATATATATATATATATATATATATATATATATATATATATATATATATATATATATATATATATATATATATATATATATATATATATAGTGTGTATATGTATGTTTACATGTGTTTTAGAGATGGATATGCATACTTTCTCTTAGCATTTGTTTTCTTCATCACTATCTTCATCAGGCACCTGACCGATATTGTCTTGCTGAGCTCCTTTGTCCATCTGCGTTTCTTGGACATCTCCTCCAATTACCTGACAGACCTTTCTCCGCTGGCTGCCTTAACACAGCTTCTTTGGCTAAAGGGTGATAGCAATCGGCTTCAAAGGTTTAAAGGTCTGCCGCTGGATCAGCTCACATACCTGCAATGGCTCAGCCTAGCGGTCAATCGTCTGTGTGATATGGAGGGGCTTGGTGGGCCTTCCCTGGAAACCCTTAATCTAATTGGTTAGTTACACCTCTGGATGATTCATACATCTACTTTTGATTCGAAGTTGATTAAACGTTTCCGAACAGTATACTGAGCTCATAATGTGTCTGGACTCTACACTTTCTGGCTTTTCAGGTAATGGCATTCAGAAGGTTTTTGGTCTTGAATATCACAGACTGACCAATTTGGTCACTCTAGAGCTGCGAGGGAACAGCTTAGAAACTACAGATGGAATTTACCTCCCCAACTTGCGTCGTCTTTATCTGGTATGCTGCCCTTTGTGATATTTGATGAACATGCATTAACAAGATCAAAAGTTGAACTATGACCTAACCTTTCACCCTCACTGTCTAGGCCCAGAATAAAATAAAACGGTTAGGAGGTCTGGAGAAACTGGAGCGCTTAACAATTCTTCATCTCAGAGACAACCAGCTAGAGACACTCGATGGAATCAGTCCCAGTATGAAATCTCTGCAGTACCTTAATGTCAGGTACATGACAAATGCTTCAATGTACACAACCAGAGAATGAAATTATATAGCAAAGACTTTTGCCTAGACCAGCTGATGAGACTTGAACAGTTATGTCTCTATGTATGAGAAACAGTAACACAGAACCTTTATTGTTTAAAAAATGCTTGTATTTTATAAACGCCCCTTTACCCTCTCTGTCTCTCTGTCTCTCTCACTCCTCATTTTCTCTATTTTGCTCACTCTCCTTGAAGGGGCAACTTGGTACCATCCCAGCAGGCACTGCAAAGCCTGATGGGAGTTGCGCACACACTGCGGGCCCTGGTGTTGGCAGAGAACCCTCTCTCAGAGACGGAGGATTACCGGCTCTCTGTGCTCGCACAACTCCCATTTCTTGAAAGACTAGACAAGGAGTCTGTTTCCTCTGAGGAGAGGTCTGAAGCTCAAGAAAGATTCAGGGTATAAAGCTTTCTACTGCACTGATAGAGATCTGTCTAATGAATTATAATAGTTGTACAATTCTGCTAAAATGTAAATAAAAATATGAGTAACTTTATGAGAAGCAGTGTTCAGTGCTGCTGTAATGATGACTAGAATGTAATAGCATTACATAATATTAAATTGATTGTATTGCTTTATATTGATATAGAGCACTATACATTATCAAGAAGCATGTATGAAATGTATCAAATCATTCTTTCAATGTGTCATCATTTTAGGAATTTCAAGACTCCCCAGAACAAGAGGACCATTAAATGTGACGATAGGGAACAGAGTTACATTCATTCGTCTGCATTTCTGTTAAAGACATTGTTGGCCACAGCGCCTCACCAAGGTGTGTATGCTTCACATTAAGGGTAATGACCCAGAACAATGTTTGTTTATTAGAGACATTAAAATTGTGCCTAAATAAATGAATTCCATCAATTTTTTTGTCATTAGACAGTTTGATTCCGTTCATTCATTACAATCTGTTGCATGTTATCCTTCATTAGAGGATAAAGAGGACATCTCTTATTAAAGTATGTGAAATGATCAATATGATCATTTTTCTTAATGAGAAATATCAATAAGCAGACCAAGACACATGTAATGTATCTGAGTATCAGCATGACTATAGACCACTGCAGTCGTGTGTCATTCTGTAGTCCTCGTTATGCCCATATTAGGAACTCCGGGCCTAAGCCCCATTTCTCCAAGGCCGGAATGAATAGGGTTTTTCTAAAAATCACCTGTATTGGTGTGTTAAATAAAAATGCCTGCTTAAGGAGGCTGCCAGTCAAATGACATGAATTCAGTGTGCAGTAGCTTTAGCTCACATGTAGCAATATTCATATTTCAACTCTTTAATGACCTCGAAATTCAGAGGATTCATTGGTATTTGGGAGAAAAATGTTCACAGGACAATAACGTATCGGGTTCTGAACATTTTTATTTAACCCTATTCATTCTGGCCATAGAGAAACGCAGCTTAAACCCGGAGTTCCTAATATGGGCATAAGAACATAGTGCCGACTAAAAATGACAACACGACTACAGTGGTCTATAGTTTTTGAGGTCATCAGAGACATAAGAAGAATGATGAAATATACCTTTGTGTCACAAAGGACTTATTGAACCATCTGCATTACTGACAAAATGGTAACTTTAAAGGAGATGAAAAAATATATACTTTTAAGGTAAGGGGAACCAGACTTTTTTCCAAGTCACACACACACACACACACACACATATATATATATGTTACCTACACTTTGTGAATGGTACAGTGACAAACCCATACTACTGAATAGCATCATTAATCCAGTCATTGTGCCTCTGCATGAACAACACAGGACTAATTTCGTCTTCATGGACGACAATGCTTCAGCTCATCGAGGTCACATCATTAGGGAACGGCTGTGGTTCCTCAAATGGACTGGCCTGCACTTTCTCCAGACCTGAATCCCATAGAAAACCTATGGGATCAGCTGTGTCGTCGTGTAGAGGCTCGTAACTCTGTACCCCAGAACCTCAATGACCTGAGGGTCGCCCTTGAAGAAGAGTGGGATGCCATGCATCAGCAGACAATAAGTTGACTTGTGAACAGCATGAGACGTCATTGTCAAGCTGTAATTGATGCTCACGGGCACATGATAAGTTATTGAGACATTGACATTTTTTATTGGGGTATACGCACCACTGTTGTTGGCTTTTGTTTCAATAAATTGTTTGAGATGAGGAAATCACCATCGCCTGCTTCTATGTGCTTCTACTTTTCACGTTTTCCATAAATTTCACCCGAAAGCCAAATATCCCTTGCTTTTTGTGAGTAGTGTATATATATACACTCACCAGCCACTTTATTAGGTGCAGAATGGGAAAGAAAGGTGATTTAAGTGACTTTGAACGTGGCGTGGTTGTTGGTGCCAGATGGGCTGGTCTGAGTATTTCAGAAACAGCTGATCTACTGGGATTTTCATGCACAACCATCTCTAGGGTTTACAGAGAACGGTCCGAAAAAGAGAAAATATCCAGTGAGCGGCAGTTCTGTGGACGAAAATGCCTTGTTGATGTGAGAGGTCAGAGGAGAATGGGCAGACTGGTTTGAGATGATAGAAAGGCAACAGTAACTCAAATAACCAACCAGAATCTCTGAGGAACGTTTCCAACACCTTGTTGAAAGTATGCCACGAAGAATTAAGGCAGTTCTGAAGGAAAAATGGGTCCAACCTTGTGTGTGTGTGTGTGTGTGTGTGTGTGTGTGTATATATATATATATATATATATATATATATATATATATATATATATATATATATATAGCTGCTGTCAGAATAAAACCTTGTCCATTTTTTGTTGTTTTTCAGTTTTTGACGTAATTTGAAAATGCCTGTTGCTGGGATGGGCTTCAGCATATATACACACATACAAACAAAACCTTGTGGCACTCTGTTTTGCCATTTTCTTGTTATAAAAGAAACAACAAGCACATAAATAGGAATGCCATTAAAATCACGCCCTGTTGCTTTTCTAATATGTAAGAATGAGAGGGCACTTTCGCCACTTCCTGATTGAGTCATACTGTCCTCATTGCGCTCCCTTTTAAAGGAACAGGAAAAAGTTTGTCATAAAATCAGACAGTATATTCAGTCTACAAAGGTCTAACAGCAGTCTCTTCACTGCCGAGCTGCCACCCGCATTCTCTCATTTTCACTTTAACAGCTTCCCTGTAAATTCAAAAACACCCATCGTCATTCACTAAATCGGCCACCTCAGACCTAAAACTTACGTCATTTCATATCCGTCGTATTAAATATCAGTTTGATTATTTTCGTCACGCCTAGTTAGATGTTTATGAGACAAATATTTATGACAGATTTCCATAAAGGGGATGAACGTAATGCAATCTGGCAACCCCAGAGCAGCCGTCCAAGGACCTGATTTCACGAACCACCTCTGCTGATCTAGAATCGTTTTTGTCCGTCTTCATGACGGTCATGAAACCTGAGGAATCTGATCTGAGATCAGCCCTCCAACTCGCGACTGCTGAGTGAATACCAGTCCTGATGTCTTCCTATGGGAGTCGCGGCCAATGAGAAGGAGCCGTAGGAGGAGTCTTCATTCAGCCCCGTTTAAAGCGGCTGCACCAGCGCGCTGCCAGGCCCCCTCGCCCTGTCTCACCTGCGCAAGAGCTAAAATTACATCCCTCTCATAAGAACGCACGTTGTCTTAGGCTCTTGTTCCCCCAAACAGTGAACATGGAAAGCTACCACAAACCCGACGAGAAAACCCTCCAGGGCCTGAAAGACGTCGCTAACAAGCTAAGGATTCACTCCATCAAGGCAACGTGCGCCTCAAATTCCGGGTAAGAGTTTTGGAGTTCGGGCCAAGCTAACTAGCTTCCTAGCTAATGCATCTGTCACTTTTATTCGGTGTAAGAGCGTTTAGGGTTCGGCGAGGCAACAGTTACACAAGCCGACGTTATTTGCGTTTGTTTTGCACGTATTGGTCACCGTAATTCGTGAGTTCTGGTTAGCCAGTTAGCCATTAGCTAAGAGGTTGTGCAGCGTGCGTTCACGTTTGGTTGCCATTCATTCAGCGGACCTGTTTCTAGTCGCTTCGCCAGCGGCCTGTACCCGGTTCCGGTTACAGGTTCTGCTTAGCTTATCGCAACAAGTAGTTGTAATGAGCTAATTCGCATTATTAGTCTGTCATGGCTCGCTCGTGTGGCGAGGTGAAGGTGGAAATGGGCTTACCCTCTATAATTAGTAAGCTAACTGGGCTAGCTGTGCATGACATGCGTCGCACTTCACGTAGCTAAGACACTTAGAGGACCCGGTGGAGAAACTGGTCGAATAACCGGTCACAGTTTATATGCTTGGTAGTTAAATGCTTTACCGTAGACAATTCAGGTTTATTCGTGCTTGCGTGAACCGCGTGGTTTTTCACCACCTTAACCGCTATCACGTGCAGGTGGGTTGGTGGTCTCGTGGTCCCCTTGGCGCAGTCGCGCTTGTAGGGCAACTTTTTAAAAATCATGTAGTATTATTATTATTATTATGTGGAAAAGTATATATATCTACATGTATCTCAACCAAAAATAACATGCATAACTCCAACATTCACAGACCAGAATAAAAAAAGGGATTCAAATCAAACTGAAAAGCTTTCACACAGCAGTGGATCTGCAACACTTGTTTTCCTGATGGTGCAAATTCACTAGTGTAGGTATGTCATTACATAAGATGTGTGCGTGCAAAGTTAATGTATGAAGAGATTATTTTTTTTAGTAAATTTATTTTGTGTATAAATTTTATGATCAAGTTTATTTTAAAGTGCCCATCGTGGGTAGTTGTAGGGCAGTCCACGTGGAGTCAGCTGTATCTGATTTATTGCGTCATTAATAATTTTATCTGCAGCACTATTAGGACTCTAGAGAAACTATCCCAGAAATCCCTTGCAGTCACTGCAGTTCCATAGGCACGAAGGTATCTTGATTCCAAAATTTTCATATATATATATAAAAATATTAAACCCAGTCCTTGAGATGTAAACAGAATAAAGGCTTGGTCTGAAGTGATTCACTATAGAGACTGTTACATCTCAAACTACTTAATTATTTAGATTATTTTTTTTAAAAATCACTTGCGTTCCCCTTTTAAAGCTGATTGTGTAAAAGCTGTATAGGTTTGATTTAAAATGGCCATACAAGACATGGGTCTGTTGTTTCACAGCCGTGCCTCAAAACATAACTTACTAAAGCCAGGTAGCAATGATGTAGCCATGTTCATCGGAGGAACCATATAAGTTCCAGTCTGTTGTAATCGGTGAAGACACTTCCTTTTGACTTTGTTTCCTCATTCTTTTTATTGTCTAATGGATAGTGGTTTTTGTCTGTGTAACGTAACCGAACTGTAACCTGATTCATACTTTTAGGTCACTACAAAGAATAAAGGCGCTTAATCTGCATGACTCTGAGATTTTTCATTCAGTTTCCTTATGCTCATCTAGAGACATGTGCTCACTTCATTTCCTTTTGCTTTTCAGCATAATAAAGGCCTGTAGATCCCCGGATGGTAATTCATCAGTGAGATGATGTGAAGTTTGAAATATTGAGTGTGTTAAATAACATGAATGCATGTATTGTGTGGGTGGGTACTTGCGCAATAACATTTGGATATGTGATCACTGACAAGTTGCATGGTTGGTTTCCAAACTGATCTGACCTTAATCTTGCGACATGCAACCTGCAAACACAATGCTGTACAATGTCCATATGTTCTGTGAGTTGAATGTTAAAGGAATGATCCAATGAAAAGCTCAGTTCTTCCCCATAACCCCAAACATAGTTGAACAACCAAGTGTAGCTTCAAGGCTAATGTGGCTAAAAAAAGAAAAGATTGGAAATGGACATTAGCCTTGTAGTTCCCGTGCCAAAAAGTCTTACCAGCCAATGACATTTTTGCGTAAGGAAGAAAAGTTTTACTTAAATTCCTGTTTTGACTAAGTTCAGTTAAAAGATTGGGGCTTTGTTCTTGTGCTGTCTGAAAGGCCTGTAGAGGATGGTAGCCTTGCCCCCGCTGTCTCTCACACATGCACTTTGGCCTTTTCTGCAGAACTGAATTATTCAGGTCTCAATTATACTAAAAAAAAAACCCTAGTTCCCCAGACAATGAATCTGTTTCTTCTTAGAAATCACCCTCCATCAGCACAATAAGCTAGTGTTTAGGGGAGTTGTACATGCACGAACAATACTACATCATAACATCATAACCCCCTAACCTCACACACAAAGTCCCTAAAGGAAAATCGGAGAATGGTACAGACACAGCTGAGTGCCCTGTTTCTTTATTCTTCACCTAATCAGTACATTGATTTTACATTATGTTGAAAGTAGAAGTTGGGATGATAACTGCATGTGTTTGATGTCTAACATGTGGCAGTGTTTGAGATCATAGTTAATGGTTGATTGGCTGATTGCTGACTCTAGTGTCCTTTCTTGTTTAGGCACCCCACCTCCTGCTGCAGTGCTGCTGAGCTCATGTCGGTACTTTTCTTCCACACTATGCGGTACAAAGCTAGTGACCCTCGCAATGCCTGCAATGACCGCTTTGTCATGTCCAAGGTAGGCCTCAGACCTCTGTGGTCAGGCTTTTTTATTTTACTATATTTTTAATAAGGAGTTTGAGATGACTGTATTTTAGTCCATGTAAAATGCCTTGCTGAAGTATTTTAACTGTTGTGCAATTTGAATGTAATACCTAAACGTATCTACTTTAATTCCAGGGTCATGCATGTCCCATCCTCTATGCAGCCTGGGTAGAAGCTGGTTATGTGAAGGAGGCTGACCTGCTTAACCTGCGCAAGATTGACTGCGACCTTGAGGGCCATCCTACACCTGTGAGTGAAGTTTCAATATATCATTGTTTTATCATACAAATATTGATTATGGACTTGAATATGGTCAATATACACTCACCAGCCACTTTATTAGGTGTTTAGTTGCTTGTAAACACAAATGGCTAACCAGCCAATCACATGGCCGCAACTCAATGCATTTAGGCCTGTAGAGGTGGTCAAGACAACTTGCTGAAGTCCAAACCGAGCATCAGAAAGGTGGTTTAAGTGACTTTCAACATGGCATGGTTGTTGGTGCCAGACGGGCTGGTCTGAGTATTTCAGAAACTGCTGATCTACTGGGATTTTCACACACAACCATCTCTAGGGTTTACAGAGAACGGTCCGAAAAAGAGAAAATATCCAGTGAGCGGCAGTTCTGTGGAAGAAAATGCCTTGTTGATGAGAGGTCAGAGGAGAATGGACAGACTGGTTCGAGATGATAGACAGGCAACAGTAAATCAAATAACCAACCAAAATCTCTAAGGAATGTTTCCAACACCTTGTTGAAAGTCTGCCACGAATAATGAAGGCAGTTCTGAAGGCAACAATGGGTCCAACCTCTTACTAGCAAGTACTATACCTAAAAGTGGCCAGTGAGTGTATATGATGGATTGCCATGCAGCGGTGATTTGCCATCAGTTTTGGGCAGTGATGTTGGATAATACTGAACAAAGTGACATGTTGCAGTAATCTGATTACTTTTTGCTGTAACGTAGTACTGTAACACACCACAGATTACATTTTTGTAATAGTTAGTTACTGTCTAAATATTTCCATTACTCATGTTTTAAGACATGAATGTTAGTTATGCTCAAACCTTTTAAATCATAAATTTCTTCTTTTGTGTATTATCCATTCTGGTGCTTATAAATCATTTTCTTGCATGTACTTCCTGTAACAGCTGACCATGTGACTCTGATTGTAAATTTGATTAGTGTAAATTTGGCTAGTAATTGCTTTAAGCTCTGCAAGTGATTTGTTGAAGCATCTAATCAAGCTCACACAACTGATGTATGAAGACGCCTGTGCTTTAGAATAGGCCTTCACCATAACAGGCCACACAGTTTTTGTTCAGAGCAGCTCCACAAGCTTAATATTTTATTCATTAGGGAAAAAATGTGGCAGCTCTTTTGGACTTTTTTTTTTTTTTTTTTTTTAATCTGACTATTTTCTTAGTTTTCAAACGGCATCAGCCAACAGTCTTGTTCAACAGCAGGGATATGAGCAGGTTTTTAAAGTGCTATTTACCATTATTACCCACTTCTGTCTTTAAAAAAAAAAAGAGTATGACAACTGCTGGGTTTTAGAGTAAACTACAAGTAATGAGTGGCAAGAGTACTTTTTCCTGGAAGGTAATAAGTAGTATAATTCCCTTACTGTTTGAGAGGACTAAATAGTAAAATGTAATGGATTATTTTTAGAGTAGCTACAGCAGCACTGCCATGCATTGGGGCATTGCTATATTGCTGCAGTGTGCAGTGTTCTGTTCTGTTCTCTGATTAAAACACTGCCTTTCCTGATTTTCTGTTCTTTGTCTCCAGAAATTGGCTTTTGTTGATGTAGCCACTGGATCTCTGGGTCAGGGTCTGGGAGCTGCATGTGGAATGGCCTACACAGGAAAGCACTTTGACAAGTCCAGGTACAGCGACTGGGCTTCATATTATCTGGCCTTAGAGGAGTAGTTTTGTCTTTGCCATCAGTTTAATGTAATTGTTTTCATTCAGTTTGTTTATTGAACCCCTGCTTTTTGCTTAGCTACCGTGTGTACTGCCTGCTGGGAGATGGTGAGTGCTCAGAGGGGGCTGTGTGGGAGGCCATGGCTTTTGCTTCCCACTATGGCTTGGACAACCTGGTGGCAATCCTGGATGTGAACCGTCTGGGTCAGAGTGAGGCTGCCCCACTGAAACATGATACAGCTGCCTTCCAGGAGCGCTGCAAGGCTTTTGGGTGAGTGTGAAAAATGGTTTCTTTTCCTTTTCTCTTTTTTGCCAGTTCCTTCTCTGTGGTTTCCATCACTTCTTGATTTTAATTCCGACACAAAGGTTTTTATAGTACATGTAACACACATCAATGTCTTATCAGGTGGAACACTTATGTAGTGGATGGCCATGATGTAGAGGAGCTCTGTAAGGCTCTCTGGCATGCAGAGCGCTTCAAAGGGAAGCCCACTGCCATTGTTGCCAAAACCTTCAAGGGCAAAGGTCTCAAAGGTAGGTCACTATGTAAATCAGAGTAAACGTATTACTGTGTAAACTCTCCTAATGTTTTTAATGGTGCTTGTGGTTTTGTTGGATGCTAATATCTTCCCTGGACTACTTAAGCGCTTTTATGTCTGCTACAATTTGCCATGTACTTCTTGCTTCAGGAATTGAGGATCAGGATAGTTGGCACGGCAAGCCCATCCCTAAAGACCGCGTGGATGCACTACTCGCTGAGCTCCAGGCTCAGATTCAGGCTCCCCATAAACCTCTCCAAGCTGAGCTGCCCACTGAGGATGCAGCTCCTGTAGATTCCAAGGCCATCCAGCTGCTCTGTGCTCCAGAATACAAGATTGGTGACAAGGTGATCAAGCGACGAACACTTTTAGTAGTTCATTCACAATAAGATGGTAGTCTTGTTATTACCATATCTTAGGATCAATAAAGTATCTATCTGATATATATATGTGTGTGTGTGTGTGTGTGTAAATAAATTCCTTAGTTGTTCGTCTAAAACCTGTATGTCTTGTGCAGATCTCTACCAGAAAAGCCTATGGTGTGGCCCTAAAGAAGATGGGTGATGCTAGCCAGCGTATTGTGGCACTGGATGGAGATACTAAAAACTCCACTTTTTCCGATATCTTCAAGAAAGCTCATCCTGATCGCTACATTGAGTGCTTCATCGCTGAGCAGAACATGGTGTGTGTGCTTGCTTAACCAGCCTTTTCTGTCTTTTGTTAACAACTTCTGAAAATGCTTGGCAGCTGTTTTCAGAAGGGGTGGGCAATAGGGGAATATTTTATGCGCAGTGATGAATTGTCACAGTATGCTTTTGAGTGTTTTTAGTTAGTTTGTACTTAACCTGGATATACACTATCTGTGTTTCATTAGAGAGCATTATTGGTCCCATTTCATTGGATTTAGTACAGCAACATATGTGAAATATTGATTAAAAATGTGTCCCACCCCTTATCAGTACATGTTAAAGTTCAGTGAAAGTGAATCTGAAACATATTTGTGGGACAATATGAGCTAAGGGTGTGGTGTTTTTTTTTTAATACTATGCTAAAGGAGTCTGGCCTCATCACATTGAACTGTAATCAGCTTCAGCTCTAATCTCTCACTGTTCATTCATTGGCCAATTCTCCCTTACTGCTTATCATTCACAAGTGCTTGCTCAATAAGACATGACTTCACACACATACTCTGGCTGATAATCTTTCCCCTTCATTCACGCACACACAAAAAAGCTTCTTCTGAGTAAAAGTATGATCTGAAGGAGCTGTAAAAATATTACAGAAAATAAAATATGCACACAAGTGTTGGAGGTCCCTGGAGTTTGATTCAATATGATGTAATGATTTATTGTGTTTAATGACCGTGATTAAATCACTTGTTTAACCAACCCCCCCTTGTGCTTATATAGGTGAGTGTTGCAATTGGTTGTGCCACCCGTGACCGCACGGTCACATTTGCCAGCACGTTTGCTGCCTTCTTGTCTCGTGCCTATGATCAGATCCGTATGGCAGCCATTTCCCAGTCTAACGTCAACCTTGTAGGCTCCCACTGTGGTGTCTCTATCGGTAAGACTGTTGTTTTGTGAGTGGATGCTTTTAAGTTTTTTTTTTTTTTTTTTTTTTTTTTTTAAAGCTTTAATAATTTTCACATTTTTGTGCATAATCAATTATTCTATTTTTCTCAGGTGAGGATGGCCCCTCTCAGATGGCTTTGGAGGACCTTGCAATGTTCCGTGCTATCCCAACTTGCACAGTCTTCTACCCCAGTGATGGTGTGTCCACTGAGAGGGCTGTGGAGTTGGCAGCCAATACAAAGGTGCAAACCACACATCATTCTGATTTAAATACTGGTTGTTGGGTACTTGTTGCATTTAATCAAATACTAGTCCTTGTGGTGTGCGTGTGCAAGTGTTGTGAAGCCTAGTAAGTAAAGATGTTGTGCAGTGGGGTTGGAGTAGCTACATGCTTCATTATCACATACAGGTAGACTTATTTATTTTAAGACCGGTTTCAGTTCTTTAGAATTGTAGAATGCTAAATGCACAATTAGTTGTGTTCCATTGATGGGGTTAAATAACATTTTTATGCCCTTTTATTTTCAGGGTATTTGTTTCATCCGGACCAGCCGGCCAGACACAGCGATCATCTATGAGTCAGGCGAGAAATTTGAAGTCGGCAAGGCCAAGGTAAGTGCTCAGACCAGACTAGTGTTGTCAAATTAAAGGACACACAACCGAAACTGCATTTTTGCTTTCCAGTTTTTATACATTTGTGATTGTATTTACCATTCTTCGCCTCCATCTCGAAAAAGCAGACCCTCTCGGCCAACTTTTAAACTTTCTCCTCATCCGTTTCACATACAGGAATCTCTGATGGTCAGGCTTCAGTAATTTTTAAAGACAAGCTTTTAATTCAGTTAAATGCCTGAACACAAATAGAGCTAATCACAAAGTTGACCACACGTATTTAGTATAGTTTGCAAACAAAATGTGGATTGTTTTTCATGTTTTATTGAGGCAAATGTATGTAATTGAGACATGGGTCTTAACAAAAAATGTAGCTGAGTTTAAATGGTGTTTGTAGTTGAAATCTAACAAGTTTGTATCAACTGTTCACCATTATTTATATAGGATTTAATTTTAAGCTAAAATGTAATGATCTGGTGTACAAGTGCAATATGCACCGTCTAGCAGTAGCCATATAACTTAAACGAGAGAGAGCTTCTGGTCACATGACAACTGAGTGTTAAATGTGCTTGGAGTATGCAGTATGCACAGAGTCTCCTGCTAAGAGATTGTGAATCTCCAGATTGTTTGTTTAATGCATCTCAGTGTTGGTTCGCTCTCTGTCCTGTAGGTGGTGCGTCAGTCTGACAAAGATCAAGTGACTGTGATTGGAGCTGGAGTTACGCTACATGAGGCCCTCTCTGCACATGAGCAACTGGCCAAAGAAGGTTAGTGTGCCCTCTACTGCGCAAACTGGTAACATGCATCTGCAGCACATCGAAATCAAATGCAAAATAAGAGTTTGCATTATGGCATGCAGTTCAAATTTAAAAGTTCCAGAAACTAAATTGTTTGTTTTTTCTCAGGTGTGAACATCCGTGTGATCGATCCTTTCACTATTAAGCCCCTGGATGCTGCCACCATTGTGGCTAGTGCTCGTGCTACTGGAGGCAGAGTGATCACAGTGGAGGACCACTACAAAGAAGGTAAAGGGGTTCTGTTTCAGAGCCGTTTGACTGACTGTGACAGTTTAAATTATTGTCAGAAGGATGTTAAGTGTGGCAGTTTGAATTCAATGGTTGTGGCTGGTTTGATTGTGAAGAGTTTGAAAACAATGAACAAGTCAATATTTTAACTATATTTATAGTCCTATCCGAATGTGCCATTCCAGTTGTTTTTAGACTGCGTGCTCCTGCGTCAAAAGATTGTTGCCTTGTGCCTTTTTATAAAACAAGCAGTAGAAGTTGACATATGTGAAATATATTCTGTGCACAAGGAGATTAAGTATGGAAGTATTTGAAGAAGCATTTAATTATGTTCTGTGGCTAAACTCAAGCTGACGTGTTGTCCTCAAATGTCCAACTCCAAACATTAAAATGTAAAGATTATAAAAAAGGGTCTGATTTTATGCTCTGATGTCTGTAAGCTGCTAATTACCTTGCTAATAATATGGCATATTCTCTTAAGGCAGTGATGCCTATGGTTAGGTAAATGGAATAACATCTAAATTAAATGTTTTTCCATGCTTTTCTGAGGCTGTGTGTAAATAGTCACTACTTCATTCTTTTATAGTGTGTACGTTGGTCATAAACACTATGGATGACATCTGCTAAAGTAGCATTACCTTCCCATGGAGAACTAATCCTGTCTGAGTAATGCTTTAGACAGTGTCCATTTCCAACACAGGTGGTGAAAAAAGCCTTAGTCACACACGTTCAATTAAAATGGTTGTTGTGTGCCGCCCCCCCCATTTGTTCATGTGTGGACAAATCACTTTTTCTTTAGTTTAGTCAGTTTTTAAGGACACTTCACTGGAGCTCATGTCAACAGCAAACAAGTGAACCATGGTCCAACCCAAGTCATGGGTTTCTGCTCCCTTCCAGGCAAACTGTAGTTCAGATTGTTGCTGGTGGGAGCACATTTGATAGTCCACACCAAACAAGGGAATTTAACATCTGAGAATGCTTTTGGTGCATAGCAGTGCTCTACTGATGATGTAATCTGCCCATTGATGCAATGTCTGGAGTCATTCTTGCAGCAAGAGGTGCTGATAATGAAATGATTTGCTATTGGTTACCTGCTGTTATCACATGTGCAGAACACATTTTTGATAAGGTGGGTTGACCTGCTTGTTTGTTCAAAGTGACACAACATTAACCTGATGTCTTAAAGAAGCAAAATATTGATAGTGATGTAGATCAGGGGTGTCCAGTCTTCTCCACAAAGGCCCAGTGTGGCAACATGTTTGAACAAGCAGGCGCTCACCTGATTCTGCTTGTTTAATTAGTTGGCATCCATTAACTTATCCTGCTGTGATGGAATGAAAACCACTGATTGATAATTGATAAACTAATCGCCCCATCTGTGACAATGTCAGACTGTATATGGAGCCCTATCTCTTCTGCTGTTATTTAGTAGTGTCTTCTTGTTCTGCACAGGTGGGCTGGGAGAGGCTGTGCTGGCAGCAGTGGGAGAAGAGCCAGGTATCGTGGTCCATAGACTGGCTGTTGACCGTGTGCCCCAGAGTGGCAAACCCCAGGAGCTGCTAGACATGTTTGGCATCAGTGCCAAGTGTATTGTCGCTGCTGTCAGACAGACTTTTGCCAACTGAATCCCTCTTCTGAAAGTCTGCCCTCCTACTGCTTCCTCCCAAACTAGCACTGACCTAGAGCTTAATCACTTATCTTCTGTAAGAAGTTTCCCCTGCTTGGCACTATGTAATTAATGAAATCTTATAGATTTTCATTCCTACCCCACTTACATGTGTTCATATTTCACTTTGTTTGGCCTTCAAGGCTTTAGATGGAGCAGCTTTTGAAAATGTCCACATTGTTACACATTCATTTTAAAGATCGTGCTCAGTTACATATTGATAAGCATTTCATTCGTAAAATCAAGATTTCAACTCATCACTTCAGTGACATTCCAGTTCTGGTATTCCTCCAGCATCTTTTCTTCCCTGCTAAAACAATCACATCATTGTTGTATTGTCCTCTGGTCATTTGTCTGTCCTGAGTGCTTAAACGTGCGATGGAGTTATTCTTAAATGATGGTGCTCAAGAGGGCGTGACAGAGAGGCCTGTAGTCTCTTTCATTGCTTCTGTGTAGCTACTGAGTTAGGCCAGAGTTGCTTTTGATGCAGCGGATCTTGTGAGCTGATGAGCTGTATCTGTATGTCATGTTATGAAGTATTCATTCGTTGCTTGTGTGAACTTGTATATCTGGTTTACACTGCCTTTAATATACTGTAATAAAATTAACTTCACACAGAATGGGTCTACTCGGTGTTAATGAGATTTAAATGTCAGTTATGCTCTTCATCAGTGGCTTTTATTCTGTATATAAATGTAGGGGAGAAATTGCATTTACTGTAAACCAGGTCTGTTCATGAGTGTCATATACAGTGTTAAGGATGCACATAATTTACATACAATTAGTGGAAGTAAACTGGAACCACAGGCGCTTGTGAATTTGTAGTGCAAAAAGTCTTTAAAAGGCACACCAACTTAAGTCAAGAAAATCCTGTTTAATCTTGAAATAATTGATTATGCTTTGCAAAATGTGTAATTTGTCAAATCATTTCTAGGGTTTCTGTTCCAAAAACAAATGACAGCAAAATAGGAGTTTTTTTGAAATGTGATTTTCATACATTGACTAGTTTTTTGTAAGGGTATTAATTGCACAATATAGAATAATTCTCATTCTTATGGTAACAGTAATTTAACCAAGTCAATAACATGCATAGAACTAAGTGCCAAAAAAAAATCAATGTACGTGAAACAAATCTGGTTTCTGACCAGGTGGCAAAATGTTTTCTAATTTCAGTGAATGATCACAGTTGATAGTGCAACACTACTGATATCTGATCAATGACCAAATATCTTTGGGGCACTGGGTTAAAGGGGGCCCCTTGTCTAGAGGCTAATTTTTCCTTTTCTATTACTTTCCAAGTTATTTTGCATGTTTTACATCTGTTTAGTATTAGTGGTCATATGAATTTCATCCCAGATTCACTGGTGTCTTTAAATGATGGGACACACACCGTTTTTATTTTACCTGTTTTAATTAGTCACAAACTTGCTGCTTTGATGTGCACAGATGCACTGTTTGAACTTACAACTTACCGTTTTAGAACCAATATATACTAAGTAGTAATGAATATTATTTACACATTTTTCTAGCATCTTTTTCAACATATTTGTGGATTAGTTTTATGTTCTCCAGATTGAGTTGAGGGCACTGCTTTGTGTCCCATCTCTGCGACAGGGAATGATGAGGTGGACACATGGAGCCAGAGGAGATGCATCAGGGTTGACAGTTTTTACTCCACTCCCTTCATGAAGTCCAAGAACTCTGTTGGTTTGAGAAGATATAAAGAAATAAGATGTGGACATCAACTCTGGTCCTGGAGATCTAACTTCTTGCAGAGCCTAGTTTCACCCATAATCTGGCAAATCTGACCAGCTGTTTAACATTTTCAAATGTTCTTAATTGGCTGGATCAGAATCAATAGTGGTAGTAAGGGGAGGAGCAGCATGTTAGATGTACGCTGGAACTAAACTGCATGAAAGTAGATCTCCAAGAGGAGGCTTGGTGAACGCTGACTTAGACAGTGAGCTACATTTAAGTTCGTTTAGATGTGTTCCTACAAACTCTTGAACTGGCTTGAATGAAAACATACCATCATAGTCAATCTTGCCATCATTGTTTTTGTCTCCGTCCTTCATGAGCTCCTCAATGTCATCCTCAGTGATTGCTTCTCCTGTAGACTCCAGCATATTTTTCAGCTCGTCTAAGTCAATGTAGCCGTCTCCGTTTCTGAGAGAGAGATAGAGAGACATTTACTGTAGAGTCTTGATCAGGTGTGAAGGTGAAGAACTGATGCTGAAGATGTTCCTTACTTATCAAACATGCGGAAGACCTCTGCCAGCTCTTCCTCTGATTTTCCTTTGCTCTCCTCTTTCATGCAGCGCACCATCATCACCAAGAACTCATCAAAATCTACTGTCCCACTGCCTGCATACAGCCACAGTACCTCACAATAACCACAATAAGGATTCTGGATATCACAGTTTATAACTTTTGAATGTAAACAAGTTTGGGTATGAAATCTTTGGTGTGGTCAGCGTTGTTTTCTACACTTGTTCCTATGGAGAGACAATTGTAGCATACTGGGGTGCTCCATGTTGGGGGTGGGGGTTAGGGTAGGCAGTGTGAAGCTGTTAGCCACTGCTATAATAACTTATCAACCACTGATCCAAACATTAGAGGTGTAGTTCTGCTCAGATGCATTTAATAATCCATGTTATAATTCTATATTATCCTGGACAGCAAAAGTAGATCTGTATTCAGTGACCTCTCTGAACTTCTAGCTAATTTTGACAGTGAGGGAGATTTGTTTCCCCATCCCCAGTGGAAGCTACAACTGTGGGAGCCTCACTGTGATCTATTAGTAGCTGAAATGCATTCTAGGGTAGGAAAACTGTGGAACTGACAACTAGGGTGCCAAAGCGGAGGAGCCCTCAAGGGCACAGACCTAGAATGTCTGCTTTGGTGTACAAAGTTAACATTCATAAGTAATTAATATTGCAACTAATTTAATTGGCATAATTAGCCCTTTTCATATGCTTGCATGTGCAAGTTGGTCACACCCCTGGTCAAATCACATGTTTTGTGGATGTGAAGTTACATATCCTGTACAAGGAATAATCTTCAATATGATATTTGTCTGCAAATTCTGAGTTTAGCATATTTGGAAAAAGAAAATTCAACATAAAATTTAAAATGTGTTATAGGTTTTGCACAAGCCACATTTCCCCCAATACATTCAACAAATAACCAGTAATTCTGTGTTAAAATGTGTGGATGTGCTTATTTTCACTTAGAAAACCGCCAAAAACATATCGTTTTACCAGGAGTGCCCAAACTTTTGCATATGACTGTATAATGACTTCATACAAGATGTGAAAGAGGCCCATAGACGCTGCATTTACACAGGGCTCATAAAATTGTGAAGCGGCCTTGACTCTTATATATGACGTATAACGTGTTGCATTTGTTGGCATACCGTCCTCATCTACTTCGTCCACCATCTCCTGCAGCTCCTCTTGAGTGGGGTTCTGTCCCAGCATCCTCATCACCTTCCCAAGCTCCTTAGTGCTGATGCAGCCATCCTCAGCGTCCTGCACGAAGATGTCAAAGGCAGCGCGGAACTCTGCCAGAGACACGTTCACACGCATACCAGGCAGACACGAGGCATGACTCGATAGCACTGCAGAGTGGTGCTGCCATGGCACCAGGTCTAAACAGAGACGTGGGCCTACACCACTTCTTCTATAGATAGAGACTGAGAAATAAAGCCTTACCATTTTTCTGTTCCTCTGTCAAGTTCTCGACCTGTTATATGGCGGAAAGAGAAACAGCTGAAGGCTCTGGAGCTTTTAAACAGTAATCTGATATGTCGTGACAAGATGTCATTCCTCGGATACTGAGCGGGCTCTGATCTTCACACAGAGAAGTTACCCATTTTATTTTTGACACCTGTGTTAACAGCATCAGCCATCGGACACCAGATACTCTAGCCTGTGTTAATCTCAGTAACTGCTGTCCTCCTGACCCTCCAATCATTCACCAGCCATTGTAGGGTATTTTTTTAGCACCATTAGTATGTTTTATACCATTTGATTCATATGTGAACAGATTTTTACATTCACCGAAGTACAGAAGCCCTTGAAATTTCACTGGGAGGCCTCATTCTGACTCCATAAGTTGATTTAACCTTGAGTACTTGCTAACGTGACGTTCAGACAGCTTCAGTCCATGCTTAGCCATGGTAGGATCAAGACACAATGACTAAGATTTTCTCTAGAAAGAACAAGTGAAGAGGTTCTTCGTTGGTGCCTATTTGTCATAATTAGATTCAAATGAAACTAATTTCCCAAACATCATTTCTTACTTTTTCTAGAATTCCTTTAATAAAAGTAATCATCGCTTACCGCTGCTTTATATACATCATCCATGGCTGTCTGGAGTTTGGGCTCCTGTCTTCAGACTGTTACTGCAGTAAATCCAGCACTCCTCGCAGCACGGTGGACACAGCACAAAGAGTCGCAGGGCCACCTTCCCGGACCTTTATGCTTGGAATGGTTGCCTCAGAAAAAGACAAAGCCTGCTGTCACTCCCCTTTCCTATCTGAGAGGAGTAGAGGGGGTGTAGAAAAAGAAAGGGGGCAAGAGAGAATGGGGTAAGGGATGGAATGGGCTATAAATAGGGGAAGAATGTCAGAGACAACAGGCAGGAGAGCATGAGTTATGACAATAAGTCCTTGGCACTACTCCCTTTGGCTGTCCAGCCAGCAGGCCCATATCAAGCTCTAAACTTAACTGCTGGTCACCTGCATTTGCCAATCACTGTTAGAAGAACATCAGGCCTCTGCTGTAGGCAAGGCCAATAGATGAGAACACAAAGGGAAATGGCCATAAACGGCCAGGCCTTTGTCAAACTGCTATGGCACTGTTATTTTCACACCTGTTGCTGGTCTATTAATTCAGGCTGGAGCAGCTTTGGGGTTTGTGGAAGAGGCCTGGCCTTCAGAGAGTTGGGAAACTCTTTATTGAGCTTTTTATAGAAGCTGGTTTGGGGGGGAAAAAGTTTGAAACAAATACCAACCAAAAAAAATCTATTTTTACATGTCTGATTGAAAAATTTGCTTAACCCCTTATTTATTATTCTTATTCTTAGTTATTCTTAGGTTCTAAACATTTGTAATAAAAATCCTGGACTAAGGGTTGAATTTGATAGTCCAGCTGTTTTATGTTTACATAGGTCATTTAAATTGACTAATTAAATTGGATACATTTAGTCATTTATATTCAACTGCATAATATTTCAATTGCAACATGGTCCATCATTACCCAGGTTATGTAAGTGACTGATAATATCTGTTCTACCAAACAGTTCTGCCTTATTTGACACAGAATCTTTTCAGAATGAATAATTTCGTCATCAAACCCATGAAGATTTGAGCCAACACAACACTATGAGTCTGAGAGGATGTAGCTGTCAAGAAGCTCTTACTGTGAAAAGGAAATAATACAAGAAAAAAAAGTTGAAATCAAACAAAGTCTTCCTAATACTGAAAAATGACAACTTATTCATTGGCTATTTTGACTGGACATGAAATAGATGAAGACTTTTGCACAGTACTATATAGTTTGTTCTGCTGAACTGGTTCAAAGTCAAAACATTTTGGAAAATATGGCTCAGTAGTGACAGTTCTTAATGTCACGTACTGATGGCTTCGCTTATGGACTAAAACGCTGTTTCGGTAGTGACGTGAAGTTGTGGTTTCAAAAAATATTTTTCTTAGAATTTAAAAAAGAAACTAATGGGAAATCTAAATCTTTCACCTTCACTTGAAAAGAAACCATAACTGTCTTTTAAAAATAGATTTTTTTTTTTAAATCACAAAAAATGTAAGTATTGTTTCCACAAGTTGAAATTTAGGGTTTAGGGTTTGGGACAGTCACCTTCCAAGCAAAAGCACCCTATAAATTATGATTTTGTACATATTTAGCTTTATTTAGTATCTCTATTAATGTCTTACCTTTAAAAGGATCATAATGCAGTCCTCAATAACATCTAAGGTCTGAATACTTAATTCTTTTATTAATATATAATAAATAATAATTTTTAGTGTGGGACTGGATCTATCTATCTATCTATCTATCTATCTATCTATCTATCTATCTATCTATCTATCTATCTATCTATCTATCTATCTATCTATCTATCTATTCATTCCTCACTCTCTGTCTCTCCCTCCCTCCCTTGATTTTCACAGTGTCACTCAGTGTCACGCTACGGTAGCAGTGTTAAGGCCAGGTTGGGTGAAGGCTGCAGAACTGACGTCATAACACGCACACAGCTGCTGTGGGTCTCCTCTGGCCCTCTGGCCTTAACAGGCAAAGGCCATCCAGTTCTCAGCTCTGCATGAAAGCATGCGCCAGAGTGGACACGGTGTAAAGTGTGTTATCCACATTTACATCACAAATCATCTCTCTCAATGATCTATTATCTAACAGTGCAACCTCGTCTCAACCTCTCCACTGTCTGTGCACTGAAAGCCGAGCTGGTGACCTAATATTTATCTAATCTGCTCCTTGTGCTTGACAATAACAGGTAGTTTGTGGCTTGTGCTCGCGTTTTCCACACCCTGCATACCCCAACCACAGCCACCTCACACTGAGAACATGTCACAGCTGAGGAACGGGCGGGGGGAGGGGGAGAAATAGTGGTAACATGGGCGAGTGAAGGAGGAGGAGAGAGGGCTGGACAGTCCAGCGGGACGAGACTACACCGGTGGTTCAGTTTGAACAGGAGTCTGGGTGGTTTGTCAGATAGTTAAAATAACACAGCTTGCTGGTGTTCCAGTGTCATCACCTGTGTTTGTCTGGAGAGTCTCTCGGGGTCATCCATCCACACTCACACATACAGGAACACAGACGCAGTACTGCTCACACACAGAGGCATTGTTTATTTAGCCTGTCCCCACAGCTAATTTGAGACAAAGCTGGGAAATAATCTACATAAAATTCAGCCTACGGTGTTTGTGTACTATTTCCTCCAAGTGACTTCTTCTATTTGCAGAAGCGCTTAAATTAAACTATGATTTGAAACATCATTTCCAGCAAACTCAAGAGGTGAATCCTGCTATAGTAAATAATGTAGTATTTATACAGTTTGGGGTTATATTTGGTTGTTTGTTAAACCATATAAACGTTTGAACTCACCTCAGCTCCCCTCAAAATTATTATTATAGCAGGTTTCATGTATTTTAAAAATATCACAAGGCAGCTTTCCAGAATAGAAAACTGTAAATGAAAACATAAAATGAAAAATGACATAAAATCTTCAGTGTTTACTGTGTCCACTCTGTGCCTTTATCAGACTTGCTCTCAGGTTTATTTATATATATATATATAAATAACACACACAAACACACACGCTCACCAGCCACTTTATTAGGAACACCTTGCTAGTAAAAGGTTGGACCCCCCTTTGCCTTCAGAACTGCCTTAATTCTTCATGGCAGACTTTCAACAAGGTGTTGGAAACGTTCCTCTGAGATTTTGGTTGGTTATTTGAGTTCCTTTCTATCATCTGGAACCAGTCTGCCCATTCTCCTCTGACCTCTCACATCAACAAGGCATTTTCGTCCACACAACTGCCGCTCACTGGATATTTTCTCTTTTTCAGACCGTTCTCTGTAAACCCTAGAGATGGTTGTGCATGAAAATCCCAGTAGATCAGCTGTTTCTGAAATACTCAGACCAGCCCATCTGGCACCAACAACCACGCCACAATCAAAGTCACTTAAATCACCTTTCTTCCCCGTTCTGATGCTCGGTTTGCACTTCAGCAAGTTGTCTTGACCACCTCTACATGCCTAAATGCATTGAGTTGCGGCCATGTGATTGGCTGATTAGCCATTTGTGTTGTGCAAGCAATTGTACCTAATAAAGTGGCAGGTGAGTGTGTATGTATGTATATATATATATATATATATATATATATATATATATATATATATATATATTGCCCTGCGATGGACTGGCGACCTGTCCAGGGTGTATCCGACCCTGAGGGAGAAGGAAATGGATGGATGGATGGATGGATATATCGCTGTTTTCTGGAAGAAAACCTCATATCTCCAAAATAGTAACTTAAAAACATATTTTACATTTTACTTTTAGTCAATGGATCTTCTAGAATTTCTTTTTATTCTGTAAAGGGCATATATATATATATATATATATATATATATATATATATATTGAATATATAAACATATATACACCAATCAGGACACCCATTTTACTGTTCTTCAGTGGTCAGGCCCCCATGTGGCTCATCATAGACCAGGTACTATTTGGGTGGTTCAGACACAGCAGTGCTGCTGGAGTTTTTAATCACCTCAGTGTCACTGCTGGACTGAGAATAGTCCACCAACCAAAAATATCCAGCCAACAGCATGAGCAGCGTCCTGTGACCACTGATGAAGGACTAGAGGATGACCAACACAAACTGTGCAGCAGCAGATGAGCTATCGTCTCTGACTTTACATCTACAAGGTGGACTGACAGGGTAGGACTGTCTAATAGAGCAGTGAGTGATGGAAACTGTTTATCTTCAGTGTTTTGTGCTTATGATCATTTTAATAGACGTCAGTGTCACTAATTAATGACGTTCTATTAAAAGACTGGTTTACTAAGAGACACTGGAGGATTTTCTAAACTGAGTCGATGAAGCAAGTCTTTTTACAAAAATGATAACTGGACATCAGAGTCATAATTAATCTTTTAGTACTTTTACTTTTGATACTTAAGTACATTTGAAGGCAAATACTTCTGTACTTTTACTCAAGTGGAGGTCTAAAGGGAGGAACTTCTACTTTTACTGGAGTAATATTTTACCTTGGGTATCTCAACTGTAACTCAAGTACATGATTTGTGTACTTCGTCCGCCTCTGCTGCGTTGTGGCTGCAGCAACCCCAGGTTGAATCCGGGTCACAGCAGAAAGTCAAATTTCCAAGCAGAGGGGCGCATATCTTTATAGAGCAGTCATGGGCTGGAGGTTAGGGAACCAGCTCTGTAACTGGAAGGTTGTCGGTTCAGTTCCCAGAGCTGACAGTATGTGACTGAGGTGTCCTTGAGCAAGGAACCTAACCCCAACTGCCCCCTAGGTGCTGCAGATAGAGCTGTCCACTGCTCCGAGTAAGTGTGCTCATTGCCTCCTAGTGTATGTCTTCAAAAGTGTGTATGTGGTGTTTCACTTCACGGATGGGTTAAATGTATTGGTGAAGTTTCCCTGTTGTGGGTCTAATATGGGTCAGTTAATCTAAATATATTGTTTAAAACCATCACAGTATCTGAATTTTGAACATTAACTGATAAATTGCTCCATTTCAGGGTTTTGCATGCAGTTGTCTTTTATCCTGCTGTAGAATTTTATTGAATTGTTTTTCTCAAGTAAGTTATAAGGTTAGTGACGTTAGCATAAAAGCCTCGTGTTAGGATGCCATACGTTCAGGAAAGCTGGCTGGCCAGGCGGACACCAGCTAGACTGGAAAAGCCTGTGAAAAACATATAGCTGCTATATAAACCTGAATAGGTGTTATTCTTGTTGTAGCTTGTGTTTTCCAAGCAAATATTAAGGGAGTCACAAGGCCCCTCTCTCACTCTACAGTGATTCCTTGTGGTCAACATTGCGCTTGGTGGTGACCCCCAGAGCATGTGTGTGGGTATGCATGACCTTATATTCCATCTCTCACAACATATAACTCTTTAAACTCCCATAATGCTTGTTTTTTAACTATGGCAAGTAAAAAATGTGCATTCAAATTTGAGCGCCAGTTTCTTAGACTTAGACCAAAAATCGAATTTAGAGTAAGATTAGTCTTATTCTGATGTTGGGAAACCAGCCATTACAGTCAGAACTCAGGCTAGACAGCAGGAAGTTCTGTATATCATTTCATATTTGCAGCAATTCTAATTACATTCAATTATAGAGTATTTTGAGCTGCGGGTATGTATAGCAGCGGATGGTTGGAGGAAGGGAGCTGTGCGCTGGAGGCCGAGAGACACTCCATTTGTGTGTCTGTCTCCCTCTGTTTGTCTTCTGAGTTAGACAGCGCTTTCTTTATTTTTGGCCCATGTCTTTCTCCTTTTCGGACGTATGTGCCAATGGCCTTGTGCCAGACCGGAGTATGTTGAGGGTGAGATAGAGTCTGGATGAGCCAGCCTGTCCACTCCCCTGTTTTGCACCCGTTTTCCGTATCTCCCTCATTTGTCCATCTCAAGTGTTACAAGGTGTGAACACTGTGTCATTCTGGCATGCAGGATGTTAACAACACCCCAACATCACTGTCAGCAACGACTCTCTTTCTCATCTACTGCCTCCTCTACTGCCCCCCTTTCTCTCTTCCACAGCCTCCCCCACTCTCTCTTCTACTGCCTCTCTCTCTTTTCTTCTGCCTCGCCCTTTCTCTCCCTCTCTGTATCCTGCCTCTCTCTTTTCATCTCTTCTACTGCCTCCCTCGCCTTTTCTCTCTTTTGTACTGCCTCTCTTTATATTCTACTGCCTTGTCTCTCTTTTCTTGCATCTCCTTTCTCTCTCTTTCCAACTGGCATTCCCTCTTTCCTACTGCCTCTCTTCTACTGACTCTCTCTCTCTCTGTCTTCTGCTGCCTTTTTCTCTCTTCCACAGCCTCTCTTTCTTTCTCTCTCTTATACTGCTTCTCTCTCTCTTTTGTACTGTTTCTTCTTTTTACTGCCTCTCTCTTTTATATTGCCTGTCCCTTTCTCTCCCTCTCTCTATCCTGCCTCTTTTACTATTCATCTCTTCTACTGCCTCTGTCTTCTATTGCCTCCTTCACATTTTCTCTTCTATTGCCTCTCCTTTCTCTCTCTCTCCTATCGTCACTCCCTCTTTCCTGCTGCCTCTCTCTCTTCCATTGCCTCTCTATTTTTCTCTCCCTTTTCTACTGATTCTCTCTTTTTACAGCCCCCTCTTTTCTGCTCTACTTCTCTCCTTTCTTCTTCCACTATCTTTCTACTCCTCTCTACTCTCCTGCCACTCTCCTGTGTACTGTTTCTTTCTTTTACTCTCTTCTCTACTGCCTTTCTCCTCTACTGCCCTCTTCGACTGCCTCTCTCCCTTCTACTACATCTCTCTTCTCTTTCCTGTCGCCTCTCTCTTCTACTACCTCTCCTCTTGTTCTTACTCTCCTAATGCTTCTTTCTCATTGCCTCTGTCAGTTCCACTGCATCTCTTTGCTCCCTATCTTCCACTGCCTCTATCCCTCTCTCTTATGCTGCCTCTCTCTCCTACTGCCTCTCTCAACCTTTATTCTACTGCCTCACTCCCTCTCTATTATGCTGCCTCTCTTCTACTGCCTCTTTCCCTCTCTTCTGCTGCCTCTCTTTCCTACTGTCTCTTTCACTGTCTATTCTGCTGCCTCTCTCTTCTATTGCCTCTTTCTCTTTATATTCTGCTGCCTCTCTCTTCTACTGCCCCTTTCCCTCTCTCTTCTGCTGCCTCTCTCATTCTCTATTCTGCTGCCTCTCTTTCCTACTGTCTCTCACTTTCTATTCTGCTGCCTCTCTCTTCTATTGCCTCTTTCCCTTTCTATTCCGCAGCCTCTCTCTTCTACTGCCCCTTTCCCTCTCTCTTCTGCTGCCTCTCTCACTCTCTATTCTGCTGCCTCTTTCCTACTGTCTCTCTCACTTTCTATTCTGCTGCCTCTTTCTTCTATTGCCTCTTTCACTTTATATTATGCTGCCTCTCTCTTCTACTGCCCCTTTCCCTCTCTCTTCTACTGCCCCTTTCCCTCTCTCTTCTGCTGCCTCTCTCATTCTCTATTCTGCTGCCTCTCTTTCCTACTGTCTCTCACTTTCTATTCTGCTGCCTCTCTCTTCTATTGCCTCTTTCCCTTTCTATTCCGCGGCCTCTCTCTTCTACTGCCCCTTTCCCTCTCTCTTCTGCTGCCTCTCTCACTCTCTATTCTGCTGCCTCTCTTTCCTACTGTCTCTCTCACTCTCTATTGCACTCTCTCTCTCTACTACTGCCTCTCTCTCTCTCTCTCTCTCTCTCTCCCTATCTCTCTCTCTCTCTCTCTCCCGCTCTCTCTCTCTCCAAATATGTTTCAGTAAGTTAAACACAGACTGTGTAAGAGTGGGCTGATGTTTCTGGAAATGGAATGAGCACAGTCAGGGATGTTCCCCCGTCATCTCTCTGCAGTCTTCCCCCTCCTCTTCTCTCGGCTGACTCTGAGTCTTTAAGAGGGCAGCTGGAGGTGAGAGTGCAGGTACACGCTGAGTGAGAGTGTTCACGCACACAGCAGAGCAGATCAGCACCATGCAGGCAGTGTGGTTAGTGTGTGTGTGTATGAGTGTGTGTGTGGCAGCTTTAGCTCTGGAAGCGGATTATCCGAACGCCCTGGTAGAACGGGACAGTGAGAATGGGACAGATTCAGACTCGCCTGCCAATGCCATCTCAAACACACCTGCAGCAGAGACAGCGATGGTAGAATCGAGTGAGATATCAAGTAAGTTGTTGTATGATTGCATGAGTTTCACTCACTGCAATACACTGAGCTCTTACTGGAATAAAGGTAGAGTAAATGAGTTGTTGACTACTGTTTCTTAATGGAAATATCTTTTTTATAGGATTTGTGTTTCATATATACACAGGGTTGAGTAATTTCTTTCTATCTATATAGCACTGCTGTTGTAAGTTCAATCTTGTCTCTCCAAAGTGGTAACTTTACAGAAGAAGGCAAGAAATATTCTTAACTTTAATATTAAGTTTAGGACCACTGTAAATGTTCCATTCATCATAAAATGCTCAGAGAATGTAAAGAAATAAATAAAAATGTTATGAGGTTTTACCGCAGTTTTACTGCGGTTTTATGTACAGAACTGTGCAAAAGTCAAAGACCACCCTTCATTTATTCAATTTCCAGTCAAATCTAACATTATATAAAAGTTATGTCGTCAGACAGAAATCATATATTTTTAACTCATAATTACACAGAAGCCTCAACAGCTAAATAAACATGGTATAATCTGTGTTATTACAGGCTCCAATCTTTTCAGAAGACTTTCTATCAGTTTTTCAAAGAAACCTGCACGGTTGTTTTTCCACACATACAAAGTTCAGTCTTAGAACTTGGTTGCATTTTCTGCTTCTCCCACTCCAAGTATTCCCAAACCCATACAGTGATGTCTGGCCTCTGGGGTGGCCGGTCCATTTCTCTGAGAACACCAGCAGATTTTTCTTGCATATGTTCTTTTTTGTCTATTTTCTTTTCTCAGTACTGTCTTCTCTAATTGTCTTCTCACAGTGGAAGGATGGATAGAAACACCTGTAGATTTTTTAAACCAGAGTGGACCTTGATTTTCTCCTCTCTCTCAAAGACAAAAGCTTTACCTACCATTGATCTGATGGTAACAGTTTTTAAGTGATTACCAGGTCTCATATAGTTGTAGGAATCTCGTTTTCTCTTTTCATGGTGTCCAGGTGCTGCTGCAAGTCTCCTTTTAAAGCCTGAAATAATAAATTAAAAGTCAGGGGTGTTGGGTCAGATTTCGAGGGTGTTTTCAAGGGTGTTGAAGGATGTTTTTCAAACCACGTCATACATCTTTATATATTAGCGTCACACAGGCACCGAAAGAGGGTCCATCTTCATGTTTAGGTTTCAAATGCAATATTAACATTATATTGACAGAGATATGATGACAATAGTAGACAATTCACTTACGTCATTAGAAGACACGTCCTTCACCAAGCTTTGAACTCTCTTTCGATGTCCTTTCAATGCACTCGAATGCCAGGTTTTTCCGCTCATGGTAGCCTGAAGCACAACTGATGTTGCAAATTGTTCTTCCACACACTGCGTGTAACTACACATTTCCACCAGGGGGTCTCTCCAGAAGCCCTCAGCTAGCATAGTTTAGCTTTTATTCATTTTTTGGAAATTCAGTTCTGGAAACTGGCTATCCGTTTTGCCTGAAAATTAAATTAAGGAAGCATGGTCTGACTTTTTCACTGTGCTCTATATGTGTCTGACAAGGCTCTGATTTCCACACGAGTATAAATGTAGCATTCACTGCCAAGTGCCCCCTTCTTGGCTCACATCCTATGTACAGTTTTGTGTTGAGCTGCTGTTCAGTGTTGATGTCAATGTGTTAAATCATGGATATGTTCTTTTAGAGGGCAAGAGTGCAGACGAAAGCCTGAGAAAGACACACTCCGGGGGTACGGCTGCAGACACAGAGGTGGGGCTGGATCCGCAGCACAAATATTTGCCAACCAAAAAATTTGCTTGTCTTTTATTCACATTTCTGCTCCCTTTCTGACATCTTTTGTGAAAGTTTGAGAAATGGCCAGTTGAAACGAAACAAGTAAAAAGTCACCAGTACAACTATATCAAAGCATTCTTGTGTCCATGTCCATTAAAGGGCACGGCTCCTTTGGTGTGTGCTCCAGCTCAGCTCAGTATGATGTATCCACATTATAATGAGAGTGCTGGTCATTTTTATCTCTTTAACTGCAGTTTTCCGTCTCACAAATTGCTGTTTCTCTTTTTCTGTCTCTGCTATTTGACCACTATATTTAGTCTGTTTGTATGTCCATGGCAAATCCAGTCATTTCTGTATTTGATGTCTAATGATGGGCTCCATTTTTCTGGGCTGGCCGGCGCTGCTGACACATCAGATGCCCATGGGGCGGACGCTGGCCGTGTGGGTGGAGCTCGCTTCCGTCTTGGCAAGGAGGAGCGGAGCAACAGGTAGACTGAACACAATACTGAATGAGCTCAGAGAGGAAAAGAAGCGCCTCCTGGGCCTGGAGAGTGAAAGTGATGAGCAGGTGAAGAAGAAGAAGGAAGACGATGACGATGATGATGAGGAGGAGGAGGAGGAGGATGAAGAAGAAGAAGAAGAAGAAGAGGAGGAAGGGGAAGAGGAAGGCCAGGAAGAAGAAGAGGAAGAGGAGAATGAAGCATCTAATAACAGCACTGCGTCCAGAGATAGCTTCACAGACTTGCTGCCAGAAGAATGCCAGCTGGGCGGAGGCCGCATTTCCTGCAAAGACATTGGCATGTCCCATTTGCCCATCATCACTGACCTCAGCATCACCATACTCGAGCTATCTGGTGAGTTTAGCAGAGGACTGAAGACCCCAATGTGTCACATGTAGAAAACATCTGCAAATATGTTTGAAACATTTGGTAACTGTTCCTGCTTGTGATTGCTTTACATTAAAGGAAACAACCTCACCAGATTACCTCCTCGGGGTCTCTCTGGTCTGCCTAACCTGGAAGAAGTTGACCTGAGCAGGAACTTGTTGGATGACTCCTCTATCAGTCCCAATCTCTTTGTGGTACTGTATAAATATATACCCCTCAATTATCACTATACTTACTTATATCACTTCCTTACATTGGCAGCAAGGAGCAAAGAACTATACTCCATTCAGTGGCTACATCAAACATGCATTAGGGCCTGGCCGGTATGAACATTTTATCTATGATACCGATACTAGCACCAAAAAAAGGAGCAAAAATCCGATAACTGATAATATTAGCTAATAGAAATTTTCAAAAATTAAACAGACTTTAGAAGTAGAAAAGAGTAGAAATCCACAAAGTCTTAAATAAAGTCAGTATTGCACTGCCTTAGGAGGAATTGGAGTTAGGAGTTTTGTGACTAAACAAGTGAAGGGTAATATCTCAATATATCAGCTCTGCACAGTGTGAATGAAAATTGGTTTCAGACTAAAAAACCTTTGGGATGTTTTTCGTAAGCACTAGTTGATGAACTTATTGAAGAAGAATTTAAACTTATTTGTGGACAGCAAGTTATTTTTATTTTATTTATCCATGGTCTTTTATTTATCCATGACCTAAAGACGGCTGTAATTGTTGTTTCGTGGTAATTTAACCAGTGCTCATTACACGGCACATTGAATGAGGCTGGGTTGGTTTGAGGCAGTTTATGAAGTCATTTTTAGGCTTGAGTCAGTTTTGGATTCAAAACGTGATTATGTGGTTTGGGTTAGGGTGGGCTCAAAGAGAATTTAGTTGGGCTTAAGCCAGCTTTGAACTTAACACTTGATGATGTGATTTGGGTCAGGTTGGGCTTGTACTGAAAACCTGATGACGTGGTCAGACTTGGACACAAAGTCTTTGTTTTCGTGTTGAGACAAAAATTTCAGGCCTGATTGAAGCTCTTCTTCAAAGTGCCTTGTTGGTGGGATTTTTGCTGATTCCGATATTAATATTATTTTATGATTATATCATAAAATATTATCCGCCAACAGATATATTGATTTGGCCCTAACTGCCCTGACAGTATAAATATGTCTAAATATTTTACTAATGATAGCAAAATAATAAAATAAGATTGATTATATTTTGATTTTTTGTCACTTATTTGGAAAAGGTGGATGACTTGTGGAGGCTTAAGGTCATTTGTCATGCATTAAAGGGTTGAAAACAGCAAGTACTTTTGGGGTTTATTAAAGAGTTTTGATGTCACTGCCACAAGACGTTTTAGGGTTTCCATTTCTCTCAGCCTTTTCAGCAAATCATACTGTGAGAAAGGTTTCAGATGTCAGCCCTCAAAATACAATTGATGTGCCAGCTACACTGCGGTTTCAGCTGAGCCCAGATTCTCCCAGAATAACCATTTGTCTCTCTGAGACCTTGAGGAGTGGCCACATAGGCCTCCTAGGGCAGCAGCTGCTTCGAAAAAACCTGGAACCACACTCTGACCAGTGGAAAGTTCTGGAAAACTTCAGCATCCTGTGGTGCTCTGGCTCTGCAGGTCCGTGTAACGAGCTGGAGAAGCAAGTGCTCTTTAAAGGGGAGGAAATGGGGTCAGATTTTTCAGTGTCCACTCCTGATGTGCCACCAGTGTCGAGGGCCAGGAGACTAGCAGGCTTACAGTGACAGACAAAGAGTGCCATTGGATTGAGCTGATGGCAGGGTTTAGAAAGGACGGCCTTTACCTCAAAATAACTCACCAGCATAAGAGTCCCTGGCAAAAATGGAGACTATTCATTTGGTGGTTATCCTGGAAATATGGCAGATTAAATTGGCATCGCAGTTAAACAGATGATGTTTAATCACTGAGCCCAAAGCTATATTCTGCAGTGATTCATAAACGTCCTCGGGGAAGAAGGAAAATACGCTCTCTTTTTATCCCTAACAGAACCTGACAAAGCTGAAAAGACTGACCCTTGACGGTAATGATCTAGTGACAATCCCACGTCTGCCGCCATCTCTGGAGGAGCTGAGAATCAATGACAACAAAATAAACCAACTGCTTTCCCAAAGCTTCAAAGGTTTGGCCTGATGGTTTGTTTTATTCTCATTTAGAAGACGCACTAAATACCAAGCGTATATAATTCAAGCACAAAACTTTTTCATTCAATTCATTTCATATATTTCATTCATTCATTTTTATGGGAATTTCACAGAAGACATCCAAGAAATATTTGAGATCTTTGTTACAAGTATGTCTTTTAAACTTCCTGTAGGTTTGTCTAACCTGCTTGTCTTGGAGCTGACAGGAAACATCCTGTATGAGGGCAGTGTAGAGCTCTGGGCCTTCAGACCTCTGAAGGTGCTCAAGCATTTGAAATTAGACAACAACCGATTCAGCTCCATCCCAAATGGACTGCCTCGCTCCTTAGAGGTAAGATCAGTGGTTCTGCACATATTCCATGGTGTCAGGATCAGTAACTGAAATCATCAAATATTACTTTTTGAGAAAACACACAAACCATTATGTGTGTATTTACAGGATTTGAGGATGTCCCATAATCAGATAGTGGAGGTCCAGGATCATGTTCTGAATAAGTCTGTCCACCTGAGAGTGCTGGATCTGAGTCATAATCTCCTGAGAGAGAACAGTTTCTACCCTGGAGCCTGGATCAACCTGCCGTGAGTCACTTTCATGTATCTATGATTACTTAACTCTTGTGTGGTTTTGGGGTCTGTGGGACCCATTTTTAATGTTTACCAAAATAAATAATTATGCAAGTTATTATTATTTCCACCTCCACACGGTAAGTGCACATACCTTTATCTGCATAAGACGAATAACTGGTATGCATACAAGTTCACAAGCAGAGGCGCCAGTAGGAATTTTGGGCCCCCTGAAAATTTCTTGCCTGGGCTCTTTACCTCAATTCATATGCATTAACATGACCTGCCCCAATATTAAATCCTTCAGAACATCATCAGAGCTCTGCAGTAAATTTTGTTGTAGGTTCATAATCATAAATCTTACTTTCACCATGTGTTTGACTCCATCATGGAGGAGGCTGTGAATATATGCAACATGACTGCATATCAATGCACTCTATACAACTAGCTGAAATTGTAATGTTTATCGTTCCTATAAATTGTTTTTAACTGGTATTAAAACAGATAAATTATTCAAGGCCCACTATAATCTCTACAGACATACTTGTTTATCCAGCTATAGATTGTGAAATTCAGTCATGGACCCCTCTATTTGTCTTTGACTTTTAGAATAAACTTGTACATTGGAATAGTCAAGAGAGCAAGAAATCCTGACACAAACAAATGAAAAACACTGAGTGTCCAACAGTGTGATAACACTCCTAATTAGTGCATCCAGCTACATTAAGGTCCATTCATTACTGACACAGGAGTTCACAGCAGAAGTGCACGCTCTGGAGTAATGAAGCCCCAGTCAGCGCCTTTGGGATGAGCTATAGTAGGGTTTGTGATCCAGATTTACCAGCACCAGTAAAGCTCTTCTAGCTGAATGCAATCAAATCATCACAGTAATGCTCCCAAATCTAGTGCAAACCTTGTGAGTAGACATTGAACAAACTCCTTATTAATACCCATGGTTTCAGAAGAAACGCTGGATGTGTAGGTGTCTACAAACCTTTGGACATATAGTGTATTAATTTATGAGGGAAAAGCATGAGGTTCTGTTTAGACAGCTATTCACATCATTTCCATTTGATGGCTGCAGTTACTATAGCATAAGCTTCCTTTTAAATAGTGCCAGTATATCTTGATTAAACCCACATTTAACTGGCTAACATCCTCCCCTTTTTTCTGTCCTTCTTTTTTTGCAGAGTGTTCATTTTAATTTAAAACAAAGCTCTTGTTCTTCTTACAGACTGTGACTGGGCCAAACCTCTGAACAATTATGCTTATATGTGGGGGAGGGGTTGGTAGTGGTCACTGAGTGGTGACAGAATGCGGTATGCATTGCTGTTGCCACTGTACCTGAAACTAGTCTGTAACTATTTTTAAACGAGTGAAGCATTTCAATTAAGATCATTCAGTAAGCCTAAAACTGACGTTATAAAAGCTGCAATTGTTGCTCTTTTGAAGTCGCAGTCCTAAGTACCAAAGGTGGGCAGAACAGCCTTAATCCTGGTAAACTGTAGTGTTATTTCTATTAAACAGTTACTCAAGTAGAAGTAAAGTAGTCAAGATAGCCAAAATAGTTGGAGTAGAAGTAAATTAAGTACCAGTTCAAGCAAGGGGTGGGCGAAAAAATACTGAAATATTATTACTTCTGATTCTGATTCTTTTAGAGATTAAACAAACAGTGTTAATGTACAAATAAATGTGTGGGATAGAAATGACTTTTCCATGCTCTCCTCCTGCTATTCACACTCACAGGCACCACTATGCAGTGAATGGTCTATATTGGAAAAATGATTTTCCCAAACAGTTTATGTGGCAGCTTATGCAAACACGCTAATGCAAATGTGTTTAGTTATTATTTTTCACTATTGATATCAAAACGAGTTCCTCTTTTTTATGAGTGTAAAGAGACAGTGTCAGTGGACCTCATTCACCAACTGGCATTAAGAAAACACACACACACACACACACACACACACACACACACACACACACACACACACACCAAGCCACTTATCCTTCTGGGTTGGGGGGTTGGGGGGGGTGCTGGAGCCTATCCCAGCGGTCATTGGGCAGAAGGCAAGATACACCTTGACAGGTCGCCAGTCCATCACTGGGCAGACAGACACACACACTCACACCTAGAGGTAATTTAGCGTGTCCAACTGGCCTGAATGTATGTGTTTGGACTGTGGGTGGAAACCGGACCCAGAGGAAACCCACTCTCAATCTGACCTAAACTTTTTCTTAGGACCTTTCTCAAGAACAACTTTAAAAAAAAAACGTAGGAATATATTGCTAAATGAGGCCCAATATTGCAATTGCTATCTGGAGATCAGCCATGTAATCACTTGGCATCAGACCAAAAAGAAAAGTAGCGGTGTTGCCCATCACTGGCTCAAACTCAAGTATTGACTTTCCTCTGGAACTTCACTGGAACTTCTTAGTGCATCCCTCATCAATCAGGAATATAGTAACTGAAGTTCTGGCCTCATTAAAATGCTAACGCATTGCTGCTAATGCAATACTATATCGGTGTGAGTAACACAATGATACCAAACACAAAAGGAGAATTAAAAACTCAACATGAAAGACTCAAAGGGGAATTCCACTGATCTTTTGAAATTTTTGCTTAAATAGATCATTCAGTTGTAAAGAAAGTGATTCAGAGTCTGGCTGATGTGAAATGCTTCATTCTAAAGAAACCTGTCAACTCAGATTTCTTTACATTAGTTGTGACAGGAAATAGAGGTTCTACGACGCAAATAAACAAATGTACATATGCAAATATAGCCATTTTTGTTTAGGTTTACATTATGTATGTTACATAATGTATATTTCAGTGTTTTATATAGATATATATATATAATGTTGATAAGGTAAAATAGACAAGAAGCCTTTTCATCTGGGACTATTTTGTTTTACAGGGCTTTGTATGTACCTTTCCACCATGAATGGATTTTAAGATGATATGTAGGCCAAAACAGTCATAAGATAATGTCTCAGATATCAGGAACATATTTGTCATTATTTCACATAGTGCTTTTCTGGGAGGGAGCTTTCAAAGGACCTAAACTCTGTAGACGTCTAGATCCTCTCACCACCACTGTGACTCGATACGTTTCTCTAAAACGGAGCATTTCACATCAAATCACTCTGAATGATTTTGTTTACACTTCAATTGTGCAGAAATTGTATCTTCCCTTATAAATCTACATTCTTCACTAGAAGTATTATCATTTGAAAATGCTCAGATAAGCACAAATGCAGCAATATCTTACTTCAACAAAGATAACAGAGTAAACTTAATACCCTCCTTTGCTAAGTATAGTATCTAATCAGGTCATTTAGATCAGTGGTTCCCACTGAAAAAGTGGTTCAGTTCCCTAGGACCCCCTGCACTGCACCTTTTATTGTTTTCCCTGCTCTCCACGCACCTCATCCAACGAATCTGCTAATTAGCAAGGTCTTCCTGAGTTGAAGCAGGTGTGTATGGCAGGAAAATACAAAACAGTGCAGGGCTATGGATCCCCCAGGACCATGGCTGAGAGCCAATGATTTAGAAGATGGTTCCCATTTCACGTTCCCTGATTGTGATGCATTTCCCTTAGTGACCACTAGAGGGCACACATCAGCCACGTTTAGACCCATCACCCTTGTGCTTCCAGTAAGGGCGCTGCAGTGAGAGAGTCTCCCAGAATTACACTCTGAGCTGGCCCTATGTGTTTGGCCTCTCTCATGGTAAGTAAGTGAGCTGGCTTATCCTCTGTCCTGCACTTCTCAGCCTCAGCCTGGGACCCAAGGGTCACTCTCCTGCAGGGGAGACGTGTATCTCTCTCAGGGTTTCCCATCATTCACTCATGCACTACAGAAGCGCTCCAGTGACTGCAGCGAGCCGACAGCCAGCACACTCAGCATTACTGAGCCTCTTTCAACTGCCAAACACACCGAGTGATGGTGATAAGATTAGAACAGCGAGTTCGCAAACACTCGTCCTGTCGGCCACGGGCATGAGGCCCTTCGGTTGGTGGGTGATTAAGATGGCGGGCAATGGTGCAGTCACAGACCTCTGCAGGGCCCTGCAGCCCAGGGCTGCTTCATAATTAAGGATGAGCTGTGTCCCCAGAGGGCTCCTGTGGGCCGCTTGTGCTGCAGTGTGGAAGCTCAGCCAACTGTAGTGGGACAGAGGGTGGGTTAGCGGGCAGGCCAGGGTGGCTTTAGGCCATGTGAGGGAGGATTTGTGGGTTTTTTTTTTATTTACACTACAGTTCAAACATTTGGAATCAGGGTTTTCCAAAATATATACAACCATTTAGCTGCAGATACATTATAAAATCCTTCTAATACGCCAATCCTGTGAAACTTCACAGGTACTGAGAAATTATTCAGAAGTTGTCCAGAATTTAGAAGACTCTAAAATGACAGAGCAAGCTGTGTGGCATCTCAACTTATAAAATGAAAGGGAAATTCCACCAATATTGGAGGAATATAGCAGTATAACAGGAAGATGCAAACAAAGTCATTCAGAGTAGGAAGATGTAAAATGCTTAATTCTACAGAAACAGAGTGTCAATTGTTCACAGTGGTGGTGATGGGAACCAGATGTCTGAAGAGTTTAATGCCTCTGAAAGCTCCCTCACAGAAAATTATTACATAAAATTGGTTGTGAATATACTGCCTGATGTCTGAGACGCTGTTTTATGATAGTTTAGAGATCTGGTTTTGGCCTAAAACCGAGAGGTACATGAAGGATGTTGTAAGGCAATATAGACCCAAAGAAAACATGTTTTTTTATTTAGTACTATTTTACCATTATCTACCATTAATGCATAATTACAAAAACCTCAGAAGACCCATAGTTTCACTGGTCATTTTGAACAGTAAATAAAATGGCTATATTTGTGAGTACTATCTGAGCTGGTTTCTCTGTAATGCACCATTTCACATCTACTGTGAATGACCTAATTTATATAGACATTTTGACAATTTGGTGGAAATAGTGGCTATAGGTCTTGAGGCAGATAACTTGAAAAATATTTACAGTTGACTGTAAATATACATAGTATATTATTTATTATTGTTGTTCCCAAAATACTTATAGAAATATTTAAACATTTAAAACTACCTTTTGAGTTCTGGTTTATAACATTGCAACTTCCATTGTTATCATTACACATAAAGTAACAGTATTACTAACACAAGTAATTCCTAACTTGTAGGGTAGTGTGGATTGGGCGAGTGGCTAGAAGTAGAGGAAATGTTTCAGGGAGAAATGATGTGTGGAGATGGAGGGAGAATGAGAAGACATTGAGTTAAGAGAGGAAGATCCTCATGAATTTTACACTCAGGCTGAGGTTTCTGACAGGATGAATGTGTTCTCTCCTTAAGTCCTTCACATAGCATGTGTCACACAGACACGGCTGGCATTAGACAATCCAGTACATCTGTGTATGCTTTCTAGTACAACACAGCAGGAGGTCTGTCTGTTCATTAGCTCACTGACAGTCTCACTGTTCTTCCATCTATTCTCCTTCTCATTCGGTTTCTACTGAAGCTTTTCTGGCCATCCTTCAAATCTGACATGTTTTCTTGATTACTCCTCCCATTGTTACTCCTCTTTGCAGTGCTGGCTAAAGCTTTTAAAGATTTAGAGAACAGAGAGATCAGATCCTCTATGGATTATTCTGACAAACTGTTTGAAAATTGAAGCTTACTTTGGACTTAGACTTAAATCCTTTTGCTTTGAGTGACATTTTACCTGAATTATGTTGATCTTAATACAGCAAACAGCTGAACATTCCATTTTGTTGTTACCAAAACAACAATAACACAACCAAATGTTTCAGTAGCGTGGATAAAATAAGGCTCTGCATGTGGACTAAAACTCGGTAGTGACAAGTAAACTCAAAAGTCACAGGACACCGTTTTATTTTATTTTTTATTTTATGATTGACTTTTATCTCTTGGGTCATCTCAAACAAATTGTGTATGCTGAGAAAATCTGCAACAAACACCACCTTCAGCACCGCATCATGGAGGTTTGTGACAGCATTTCTCCAGAGATTGTCATGCGGGTTCATAACGATTGGATCCTGCACCTTTAGCTCTGTGTTCAGCACCAGGGACAGCACATTGAACATGTCAAATAGCTGTGCATCACAGGCAACGTTCCCAGTTGTTGTTGCAACTTTCTGTGTTGATAACTTTTGAACCACAAGAGATATTGCAAATCTAATTGCGGCAATCGATTTCTGAAACAATTCTGGTCTTCTTTGATCTGCTATATGACCACCTTCCCATTTGGAAAAACTTGCCCTTGATCCAATATGGCAACTTTCACGATGGTGGCCATGTTATGGACATAGCCTAAAAGATAGGCCCCCTCACCCATTACTTGCTGGGGTATTCAGATATGTCATTTTCCCTTTCGTTTCTGAAATAAAACACTATCCTGTGACTTTTGACTCACCCTGTATTTTGAAAAATAGGTTTTATCCATGATAAATGTAAATCTTTCAACTTCTTTTCAAAAAGAAAAGATACACAATAGTGTATATATTATTTTCACAAGTTAAAATGTAGGGGTCAGGGTTTTGGACAGCCTATGACTGATGGTTTTGTATATATTTAGCTTATTGCTATCTCAATCAATGTGTGTTGTCTGAGTACATAACTTTTAAAAGTAGTTTTGCCTTTATGCAAAAATCTAAATTAAAAGTGATGTGTATTTGTCATGTCAAGAGGTTGGTATGCTACACTATTTTGGTGCAGTGTAGTGAGTGATGCTATTTACCTCCATGTGGTAGACCAGGGTTTGATTCCGTATCTGGACATGCACACTATGCTATATCAACTATAACACTATGCTGTATCCCCACCTGGACATGCACACTATGCTGTATCAACTATAACACTATGCTGTATCCCCACCTGGACATGCACACTATGCTGTATCAACTATAACACTATGCTGTATCCCCACCTGGACATGCACACTATGCTGTATCAACTATAACACTATGCTGTATCCCCACCTGGACATGCACACTATGCTGTATCAACTATAACACTATGCTGTATCCCCACCTGGACATGCACACTATGCTGTATCAACTATAACACTATGCTGTATCCCCATCTGGACATGCACACTATGCTGTATCAACTATAACACTATGCTGTATCCCCATCTGGACATGCACACTATGCTGTATCAACTATAACACTATGCTGTATCCCCACCTGGACATGCACACTATGCTGTATCCCCATCTGGACATGCACACTATGCTATATCAATTATAACACTATGCTGTATCCCCACCTGGACATGCACACTATGCTGTATCCCCATCTGGACATGCACACTATGCTATATCAACTATAACACTATGCTGTATCCCCACCTGGACATGCACACTATGCTTTATCCCCATCTGGACATGCACACCATGCTATATCAACTATAACACTAAGCTGTATCCCCATCTGGACATGCACACTATGCTATATCAACTATAACACTATGCTGTATCCCCACCTGGACATGCACACTATGCTGTATCAACTATAACACTATGCTGTATCCCCACCTGGACATGCACACTATGCTGTATCAACTATAACACTATGCTGTATCCCCATCTGGACATGCACACTATGCTATATCAACTATAACCCTATGCTGTATCCCCACCTGGACATGCACACTATGCTGTATCCCCATCTGGACATGCACACCAAGCTATATCAACTACAACACTATGCTGTATTCCCACCTGGACATACACACTATGCTGTATCCCCATCTGGACATGCACACTATGCTATATCAACTATAACACTATGCTGTATCCCCATCTGGACATGCACACTATGCTATATCAACTATAACCCTATGCTGTATCCCCACCTGGACATGCACACTATGCTGTATCCCCATCTGGACATGCACACCATGCTATATCAACTATAACACTATGCTGTATCCCCATCTGGACATGCACACCAAGCTATATCAACTACAACACTATGCTGTATTCCCACCTGGACATACACACTATGCTGTATCCCCATCTGGACATGCACACTATGCTATATCAACTATAACACTATGCTGTATCCCCATCTGGACATGCACACTATGCTATATCCCCATCTGCACATGTACACTATGCTATATCAACTATAACACTATGCTGTATCCCCACCTGGACATGCACACTATGCTGTATCCATATCAATAAGAGTCATTGGGCAAGACACCTAACATCACATTTGCCTACTTCTTTCACATTGGTTAAAACTCTCAGCCTGTCTGGATAAGACAATTTAACACAGTTGGAAGCAATTTCATTTTATATTAATATGGATTTGAATTGATGTTTTCATAAATGGGGAACTCGATAGAGAAAAAGAAAAAATATCTTTGAAATTTGTAATGATTACAGTAACAGTCTAAATGAAAATCTAAGGAATAAAAAGTAAGTCTTCTCACTCAGAAATGTAATTTAGTAAAAAGCCAAGTATTCCATTTACAATAATGCTTGAGTTAAACATTTCCACCCCTGCTCATCTCTCCTCCTCTACTACTTTCGTCACCATCTTTCATTGTAAAAAAATCAGACATCATCAGCGTAATTCTTGTCACTGTTGTTTTATCCATGTTTGACAGCAGACTTTATGAGTTCTCAGTACGTTTGAGTAATCTATTACTGTCATCTTCAGTACAGGCCCAATGTCAACTTCACTGTCGCACTCTCTAAACACCAGCGCCGCTAAATGATGTTGTTCCTAACTTTTTAATACTTGTGTGTTTGTGTGTCTGTGTGTGTGTGTGTGCTGTCCTGTGATCTACCCAGCCACTCCTGCACCATGCTATTATCTCAGTATAAATCTGAGCCTTTCCCCGACTGAGACTTTCACTGTCTGCTTTCATCTTCTCACTGCTTGTAAGTGCCTGTCAGTCCAAATAAGCTCCTTAAACCTGCTCCCTGAACCCAGCCTAACTACCATCTCCATCCCTTTCCTCCCCAGACAGCCGTCAGCCTTAGAGCCTCCATAAAGCCCCCAGTCTATACCGAAACTTGGTGCTCATCTCACAAACCTTTACACGTTCCTTTAATAGCTTTCCTGCACACAGCACAGCTGCTTCGTAGTTCACAGCATTGAAGCGACAGTTCAGCCATAAATCTAATTTGTACATTTCCCCCTTACCCTGTATGTGGTTGATCAACCAAGACATGATTGCTATTCAGAGTTTGCCTATTTAGCATTGTACTGGAGCTACAGGGCTAAAGTAGTTAACAAGCAAACAAAGTTAAAGTCAACTTAAAATTAAAGCCTGTTTTTTGACCTTGTTAATTTATGTTCTTGGTCAGATCTGTTGGATCTCTTGTCACAGTAGCCATAAAATGCAATTTCCACCTGTTTTGGAGGAGGTTCCTCAGCTGAACTATGCAGTTTTTCTTCGGTACATATATGTATTTTTGTCTTTGTAGGTCATCAAACAAGTCAATGTTTATAAATGTGTATTTATTCTGTTTAAATTCTGTTGTCTATTGTGGCAGTTGTGCATGATTTTTGATACTGAGAAAGCTGCAGCTATGCCATCCACTTTATCTCAGCACATCCCTCATTGCTCATTAGCAGCTCAATATAGTCACACACAGAGCCACCAGCAACTATAATAATAATATTTCTATAGTACTTTTCATGCTTCTGGCAGCTCAAAGTGCTTTACAGACAGGTCATAAAGCTTAGCAGTAATACAATAAATTATGAGTATTAATTTGATTTCATATAAGAAATCAAATTATCAAATTATCAAATTGACACAGATCAAATTAAAAGATAAATACCATGAGATTTAGAATTTTAATTAAGCACAAAGTTAAGGTGATACGTATTTAGATGCTTTTTTAAAGTGATCACTGAGCTTGACTGAGCAATATAAGGTGGAATTGAGTTCCACTGTTTTGAGGCATAATGACTGAATGAGGCCTCCCCATGTTTTCTGTATGTTATAGATCAATATCTGCAGATATAAAATTACGTGTTGGAGCATAAACTGACTGGCATTTTCTTATGTAAGTGGTGTTTTAAGGTGATTTAGAGCCTTAAAAACTAGTAGCAGAACTTTAAAATCTAACGTCAATGATACAGGTAGCCAGATGAGCTCTTTTAAAACGAGTGACAGGATCTCTCAGTTTCGTTTTTGTTTGGATGCTGCTGCATTTTGTACGAGTTGTAAGGATTGTATTGTTTTCTGAGGAAGTCCAGTAAGAAGATCATTACAGTGATCAACTCTGCTTTTAACAAATGAACCAATGAACAAGTGTTTCTGCATCACTCTGAGATAGAAAATGCCAAACTTTAGCCTTTATAAAGTCTCAAATGGAAAAAAAAGCTTCTTTACTGCGTTTACTTGCAGGATAAAACAAAGCTCAGAGTCTAAGATCACAACCAGGTTTTGTACTTCAGGTTTAGTATATGAAGCTAAAGATCCCTCCTTCTCAGAAAGTGTTTATCTCTCAATTTTAGTACTAAGCATCAATATTTTAGATCTTTCATGATTTAAAGGTAGAACATTTGGTGATAAATATAATAATATCTGGCACACAGTGTTGGAGTTAACCTGATAACACAGTTACAATGAAAAAATAAATTGATGAAGTCGATTTTCATTTTATCAGCAAATTGCCACTAGGGAGCCTGCAAAAAGAGACCAAGCACATGTCATCATTTAAAAGATAAATTCTTGTTTTTCTCTATTTCTTCTATCAAAACATAATGGCTTGCTGCTGATGGTGTTTGCCTGTCTCGAAATCTCAAAACATGTTTTTGAGGCAGACCCCATTGCAAGTAGGCAGGGAAAAATAACATTAACAAATAATATCATGTTTCACCTCCCCGTCCCACCACCCCGTCCCACCACCCCGTCCCACCACTCCCACCTGTAATTTACCCCTTAAATCCCAGGCTTATTACATACTAAGACAAACTAGCTAAGATGTTCTTAGGCCATAGAAGTGTGTAGTAAAACTTTGGGCCCTGGTCTTTTATGGGATTAAGCAAAAAAAGCTCAGCTAGCTCAGAAACTCTCCCTGATACGTCCTTGATGTTTCACATTCTGGAAGGAAAATGCCTCAAACTATGTTGAGTTGGTTAGCGTTCTCATATAGACTTGTGGTTACTGACGCTGTATGACATACTGTTATCTATAAAAATGGACAAATTACATTGTACAGCTAAAAAAGTTAGTAACAACCACCTTTAACCTAGAATTTCATCCTTACTTTTATCCATTTTTATTTCACGCTTTAAAATGCTGACATTCACAAGGCCAGTAGTTCATTTAATTGCTACTTCTTTATTTGCTACTTCATGTCTTTGAACTATAGACTGTAAATGCATAGCAGGCCACATAATGTATCCTTGCTTACTCACAAAGCCAGTGGCACGCTTAAAAACACCAGGCTTCCTCCCTCCTCACCCCTCCTGCCCCTCCCTAAGACCCTTGCGCTTGCTCATAAACTCTCATTCCGGGTTCGGGTTACTCTTAACAGCTTTCACAATGTGCTCCCTTAAAAGTCCACTCACTTATACACGTAGTCATGTTTTTTTCAGTGTATTCTTAATGTAAAAGTATGTATAAGCACAGTGAGGCATGTGAAGCTGCTACAAAGTAATAATGAGCTTCCTTTATCAGTGACCCAACACTGACCGCTGATTTCACGTGTGTGCTGTTTGATCTAATGTCGTGGGAACGCATGGTGCTCGGGGGTGAAGGCCCTGTGGAGATCCACAGGGGGGTGATGCCCCAGGGCTCATGTGTGCGCAAATCTGTGCTTGTTTGCGTTTGCTGTGTGAGAAATGGCATGGGGGTCCTGTGTCAGTGGGAGAGCTCCCATTTGTTTCTGGTTAGATCGGAGCCAGGAACAGGATGTCTAGGTCCTGCTGTGGGCCGGAGAGGCAGGAGGGTTGTGGATCGGTTTGTTGCAACACTGAAAAAAAGTGATGGACTGAATTTATTCCATTCAAATGTGTACATTATTTACATATCAATAAAACAAGTTACATTAGGACAGTTTTGCTTTTTTTCTATTTCCACATTTGAAAATTAATGCACTGGGCATTACCATTACTGTTTCAGAGTTTGAGAGGTTGAGTGGTTGAGTTTCCAGTTTTCAATTCCCCCCAGATACAGTCAAGACATGTTTGATGTTTAGATTTTGCTTCTATAGTTCAGTACTTGAGCTACAAGACTAACATTGCTAAGACTAGAGGTCAGTAGTCACCCAAATCTTTTCTGTAAATACATCCATAAAACTTTTCTTACACTGCATCAAGGTTTTCAATAAGGTCACACAGATTGTCAGTGTGGTTTAGACTGACTGTGAGCTATAAAAATGAACAAAAGTTCACCATGTAGCTGAACGCTACGGGCAGCTACTTTAGAAATTCAACAGATGTTCTACTGTATTCTGCCACCCCGCAGCATTCACTTGAATGCACATCATGCAGGCACACGGACGCCTTTTGCCATTTTGATTGAATACATTCTGATTACAGATTAAGACTGAGGTGTCTATATCTCACTCTACTCAACAATCTGATGGAAAATCTGCTTACATGCTCACTACAAATAATCAGATCCAAAATTACATGCATGCATAGAGAACCACTGTGTAGACGTTACCATGCCAACCAGCATCTCATAGTCTAGTCAGAGTGAGATGAGCAGCAGTGAGCAGTGCTTGTGTTTTAATTACTTTAAAGTGATGTCAGACTCCTCACTTGTCCTTATTAAAGAAGGCCGAGAGGAAGACGTCATGTTCTGAGACACATAAGCTGGATGTCCATCCCATCACCGTCTTTTAAAGATCAGAGCATAAACTTTGTCTCCTCTGCAGACCAGTTTCTGCTCCCGCCATGCTGAACATTATAAACGCTATGACATGATGCACATGTGCACAATGTACTTAAACGTTCTGATTGGAAATGTTATCAGATGGCATTTAACAGATTATTTACAGGATTTACCACCTCCTTAAATCAGTTCAAAATTGCCTCAAATGGACTAGTATATTCTGACTGAGGTGTATACCTGGACGCATTCTATTCCAGTTGAGCTATTAATCATATTATTAACGGATTATTAGGCTCCATGTAAACATGGCTGGTGAGTCATAGTGTGCTCTAAACCACACTGACAAGCATGTGTGACCTGAATAAAGTCCTGCATACAGTTTTGTATATTTAGAGAAAAGATTTGGGTGACTTTTGCCTCGTAGTGTTTGTTAACAGTGTTAGCTTTGTAGCACTAAAGAAGGAAAATTCGGACACTGCACATGTCATGGCTGATTGACTATATCTGAGGTATGTGGAAAATATTTAGCTTTCTTTAAGCAGTGATATTATTATTATTACAAAGTAATACTATTCATTTTTTATAATTTTATTCATGTGGCAAAGGATGCACACATTTGAATCATTTAAACCCAATGAATCAAATGTATGATGCTTCTGTAGCCAGGCTGAAGGCATTCTGCTGTGGGCAAAGAGCGGGAATCACAGTGGTGGGGGGTGTTGGGGGGGGGGGGGGGGGTCAGGGTGAACTGGAGGACATGCTAAGCTTTCGTTCAGAGTGCTAAAAACACAAGCTAGCATTCTGCATGGTGAGATTTTGCTTTAGAAAAACGCACACAACAGCAGTTTCATAATGAGTTATGTAAAAGTCCCCCTGCCTGAGGAGACGACTGGGAGCAAACAGCTGGGCAAATATGAGGCAGGAGGCACTGAGCCAAACACACTCACAAATAAAAAAAATAAATGAAGGTTACCTAACCAGAAAGTTTTTGTAATCTAATCAAGAACTGACAAAATGCAGCTATGGCAGGATCCCTTGTCTTATCTGATTCACAAAGCTGGAAATGAAGGGAGTGGGGCAGGCCGGGCTCAGGCCTGCACCGCAGCATCCCAACCGGTGAAATCTGCCTCATCATGACGGCGGCTGTCCTGGCCAACATGTGTGGGGGTTGCGTAAGCTTGATTGTGTAACTCTGGTTACGGTGTGTGCCCGTGGACGTGTGGTGGCATCGACAGAATCTCTGCTTCTTGTTAAGCCAGCGCTCCCTCAGGAACCCTCCCACCATGTCTTATTGATTGCTTTTGGCTGATTGGCACAGATCCACAAAGGAACAGGGTCTTAGCTCCAGCAGATCCAACTCTGGCAGCATCAGCCAATAACCCTGAAGATCAAAACCACTTTTACAATCTGTCACTCTTTGAACGCTGTAATTACGCCTTATTCACTTTTTTTTACAAGGCTGTGTTTAGTGCTGGTTGGCTGTTGAGGTTTTTTCCCATGCAGAGTGTCCATCTTTGTAATTTTGCAATGACTCTGAACAGCTTTGACAAGGTTGACTTTGAGCTTAAACAATTTGTCGATTTATTGGCAAGGATTATGCAGTTTTCACCATGTTTGAAAAAAAAAACAAGTAAGCTATCTGGTATATTAAAATCATGATTTATTTTCAGCTTGAGTTTCCCCCAAATTCTGTTTAAACCGTTTTGTAGGTCCGATTTTACAGGAGTTTTTTTGGACTACGTTACGTGTCTTTATATAATACACGTCACACACACAGGCTCGAAAAGAAGATCCGGCTGGATGTTCTGGTCTCAAATGAAAACTCAACAATATATCAATGTAGATATGATGTCAATAGTAGATCATTCACGCAGAAGACATTTACCAAGTTTTTACTGCGTTCTCTTTGAATATTTCTTAAACTAACTTGTTTATCAGATTCATCCGTGCAGGGAAGGGAAGGGGTCCAAGAGCCACCAATGTTAGATAATGTTCTTCTGTCACTGTGATGTCATTTTAAATTTTTACTTTTTTTACATAATTTGAGTCTTCTCTGTTGCATGTACTCCCTGTGTCTGTGTTACTCCAGGTGCTCTGGTTTCCTCCCACAGTCCAAAGACATGCACTCAGGCCAATTGGACATGCTAAATTGTCCAAGGTGTTTCCTGCGTTCTGCCCAATGACCGCTGGGATTAACTCCAGCTCCCCTCACGCTCCAAAAGAATAAGCGGCTTGGATAACGAGTGTGTGAGCGTTTGAACATCATTTGAGTCGAGCATAAAATAAACACACACACACACACACACACACACACACACACACACACACACACACACACACACACACACACACACACACACACACACACACACACACACACACACACACACATCTTCTGGGAGCTGGAGCCTATCCCAGCAGTCATTGCATGTCCAGGACAGGTCACCAGTCCATCACAGGGCAAATAAAAATAACAAAAAATTCTATTTGTAAATTAAAATTTGTAAAATAAGAGTTACTTAACCTCTTAAACTCCTTGGAACCACCGGTGGTTCCAAAACACACTTCATCACATTCTTCATAACTTTCATATTTCATAAACTCTGTTCAAAAAGTGGGTGTTGTATGAGGCTGTGACTGTATTCTTTGCAGTCAAATAGGTGGGTAATGTATTTTTTAAACTTTACAGTAAAAGCAGCTACTGCTAAGTAGTTGTCTGCTGAATGTTGACCCATTTTCCCACAAATCTAAAAACTATAAACAGCGTCTTTTCAGTGATCTGCTCTGTAAAAATTATTTTTACAAAATAATACAAAGAGCATGTAAGTATTTTGGCTTTCAGCTGTAAATGTTAAGCCTATAGCAATATGTGTGATCATAAAACACATTTTCTGTTAATTTGAGGGGAGCTTTTACAAAAATAAATAAATAAAATAAAAATTTACACTTATATCATGCAGTTACTGAATAATTTGCCTTATGATTTGGTCATGTACATTCTTCAGATGGACAAGCGAAAATATACCCTGGATACTAAGGGGATAACAGAAAACTAAAAACTGCTAAGAAAGCTAGGAAGCTTTTTGGATAAAAGACTTTAGTAGAATTTATCCAGATTAACTGATCTTAAATAAAGTTTCCTAAGTAACTAAGGGTTATACCAGAAATTGAGCACACAAGCAAACTAAGCTATAAATAAATAAATAAATAAATAGGTTAGTGTTAAGATGTTAGTGTTTTACAGTGAAGGAACACCCACACCCTTGTTAGCTGTGTTGTGATAGCGATGAAGCCCATGTGTTTGGGATTTGATCATGACTAATACTGAAAGAAAAGTGGACAAAACCTTTTTTTTGATGATGAATGTTCTTCATCCATGGCAGAGCTATATCCTCAAAAGCCATGCTGACTGCAGACCGCACATCCAGCAGTGCTATGAGCGAACTGGTGCCAAAGGAAATGTGCTTCTCAGTCTTCCGGCCTTCTCTAGTCACACACAACAACATGAACACACACACGCTCGTGCATCTACATTTTCTCGTTTGTGGCTCACGCTAGCTCTGGCAGCCAAATGCAGGGTTAATGACCTGCCATGGGGCCCGGCCTCAAAGCAAACACTGGTGAATAACTTCCTGCCCATATAACATCTTCAGTCCTTCAGGAAAACATCAACCACAGATAATACGATGTAAACTCTGTGCGCTGACCATAAACTATACTTTCACTTGGTCTTGTATGAAAACAAGTTTTATTTGCTCTCACTTCACAAGGCAATTAAAGTATTTTTCTTGTGTGCTTATGTGGGTTTCAGCAGATTTGTTGTGTCTTACTTTGTGAAGTGTTTAGATAGCCCCCACCAGACAGACCACATTTAGCTGCCAGCACGCCTGTACCAGGTATTCAGTGTTCTTAATGGCTTGGTTCAGGCGTGTTGGGAGCTGGTATATTTTGTAGGTTAACAGTGTCTTATTAGTTGGTATAAGTAGATGTAAGAACCAATTGACAACTGAAGGCAAAATCGTTTTATTGTTCAAAATAGTAATAATAGTAATAGTAATATTAATATAGACTGTAATTGATTACACAGCAGGAGATGAGTGTTTATGTTTGATTTTCAGTCACTTCTGAATTGTTCCCAACTCTGCCTTTCGTCAGTTAGACTTAATGTGCCCTGCACCATTCATGTTATCTGCACTTATTTGTGGGATATCAGTATAAAAATACATTACAAAGAATTTAAACAAGCATATATGATGACCTGGATATCCATATACGTAGTAAAATAAAGATACTACATAAAATAAAGAACGTTCTAACACAGTTTTAACAATAAACTGTCTTAAATGCTGGAGTTAATGTCAGTGGACAGTAGTAAGTACATGTAACTGGTTACTGTAGATAATTATTTATGTATCTGTACTGAAGTTTTTCTGTTATGGGCGACTTTTTACTTTCACTCCGCTACATTACAAAGACAAACATCCTACTTTTTCCTCCACTACATTTTGTGAAATCTGTCGTTCCTTTTAGCTTATGTGTGTATAAAAACACAACATGTCAAAACGAAAGAAGCGCGAAGCAACAGCACCAATCAGGGCACAGCGCTCAGTTTGTTTTGAGTTTGTTTTGACCTGTTGGACATACCGACCCAGTTCACGTATTCGGTTCAACGTCAGCGGAGTAGCGTAAAATTTTGAGAGGGTCTATTCAACATAAATCATAAATGATGGACTGACCTAACTGACCTAACTGTGTAAATAGAGCACAATATAGAAATATGTCCACATATGCAGTCGTGACTGACGCGGCTTTTTTCTGATTTTATACAAACACCATTTCATTTTATAGTAAATTAGTTTGGGCTGGTTTATGTTTATGAACAGAGGCCTACAGATCAACATAGTAAAGGAGCTCATCTGTGATCCTGAGTTTAAAACCAGTTTTTATTAAACTTAAACTTGTAACTAAGTTGTAAATAAATCTTAAACTGAAACTTTGCTTGTGTGTAAAAGTGATTTCAGAGCCACTCGGTTCTCCCTGATGGAAACTGTTTACCTTCAGTGTTTTGTGCTTATGATCATTTTAATAGACATCAGCGTCACTAATTAATGACTCTGTTAAAAGACTGGTTTACCAAGAGAGACGCTGGAGTATTTTCACCTAAAATGAGTTCATGAAGAGAGTCTTGTTACAAAAATGATAACAGGACATCAGAGCCAGAATTAATATTTCAGTACTTTTACTTCTGATACTTAAGTACATTTGAAGGTAAATACTTTAGTACTTTTACTCAAGTGGAGGTCTAAAGGGAGGAACTTCTACTTTTACTGGAGTAATATTTTACCTTGGGTATCTCTACTTTAACTCAAGTACATGATTTCTGTACTTCGTCCACCTCTGGTTAATGTAGAACTTCTAATTCTCCAATCTTTAGCCCTGAAAGTTGACGTGTAGACTGGTGGTCACCATAGCAATGCAAATAACAGTCTAGCTACTAGCTAACGAAAAGGCAAAGAGAAAGATTAAAGACGAGCATAGATAATTTGGAGATGATTGGCCTTATTTGCATTTATAATCACTCAGCTTGTTTACTGATTAGTTTATTCTGCAACAAGAAACTGTCAAAAAGTTGCGATGCTGAAATCAGATTCTTGTTTGAATTTTCTCGTTCCACCTTAAATGGTGCAGCAGTTACATTCTGGTGTCTCAGGCACCATTTAAGGTGGAACGGGAAAATTAAAAAAATAAGCCAGCGAATGAGAGGCCTTTTATGAAGACTTCCGCTTCATAAAAATTTGAAAGCTGAGAAACATTTCAAAGGAAATTAGTCCACTTTTGGAAAAGTTCCCTGCCAGAAAAACTGCTATTCATGAACTAAAACTTAAAGCAGAGCAAAGTAAGTCATATTGTATTTGTTAGCCTATACTAGTACATTCATACATCCTGAGACATATTTATGGCCAAGATGGTAAAATGGACATAAAATGTTGTGGCTTCCAAAGTGGTTTGATTCTTGTTGAAAGGACCTAATGGCTCTTCTTAACATTAGGGTTGCTGACCCCTGGACTTTACCAATGGAAGTTTTTTCTACAACAGCCTGAGCCTTTTTAAGAACCTTTATTTTTAGGAGTGTAGTCCAGGCCACACATAGAGTACATCTCTCTCTTTCTTCCCCTATTCTCACAGGAAGTTGGAGGCTCTGGACATGTCTCACAATCAGTTGTCTGTGGTGCCCCCTTACCTGCCCAGAGTTTTACGGCAACTATCTCTCCAGCACAATCACATCCGTGCTATCCCCCATTACACACTGAGCCACCTTCGCCCAGGCCTCCAGTCCCTGCGCCTCTCTCATAACCAGCTGGTGGAGGAGGGGCTCCTGGGAAAGTCCTTCCGGGGTGCCTATAAAACACTGGTGGAACTTCTACTGGACAACAACTGGCTTGAAAGTCTCCCGGAGAACATCCGCCACTTCAAGCACCTGCAGCTGCTGCGACTGGATCACAACCGCATCACGTGAGTATGAGTGGAGTTTGGAGTCTGACTGTTGTCTCCACACAGCCTCTGTAGCCAGTCTCTTCTAACATGCTCTGAAAACTCTCTACACAAATTTGTCTCGCCTCATGATCCTTAAGCTCCAGGTCTAATTCATATCAAGGCAGAGGTAGAAGACTTTACTTTATGAAACTAGATTCAGACGTGATTGTGAAGCCTAAATCAAACTTTTTTTGCAGTTTTTCATCTTAGCATATTCATACTACAGTGCTGACCTTATCCACTCGGCATGTAGGTAGTGCAACCTTTAGAGATCTACAGTTATTATTGCTGTTTTATCATATAAAATATAATATAATATATATATATATATATATATATATATATATAAAATAAATAGTGATTTTCTGGATGTTAGTGTGTTTGTTTACCCATTTCCACACCTCTCCTCGAGGAAGCCCAGTATTGTATGTAGTTAAAAGCAGCTCCTGGTTTGACCAATCAGTGCTCAGTAAATTGAGCTCATGATGTAATTGATAATATTAACTAGTCTCTGTGGCGGCTGTGAAGGTGTCAAGGAAAAATATGGACCCAAGAAATTCTTGTTACTTTTTATTATTTTTATGTTTATTTGAATTATGAATGTGACTTTATTCTAATGTATATTGTGATAAACTACCACTGCTGAGGTAAATTATTTAAAAATTTGCTTAGATGCCTAAAACTTTTGTGGTATCAACTGTAGGTTTAGAATCTGCACTTTCAATAGAATTCCTTCACATCTTTCAATAAGCTAGTGAGATACAGGGATTCACTGTAACTTTGAATCTGAACTCAGTTTGTGTGTCGTGCCTTATTCCCATCGTCACTCCATTCACCCTCGCTTTCTCCTCTCTTCCCTCACAAAATCCACTCATAGTTTTTATTGGTTTGGATTGCCTTTCAGAGTCATAAGCTTGTCGCTGCCTTCAGGCCATCCTATCCAATTATGGCAGGCTGAAGAGTGTGCATGCCCTACCCAAGGGAATAGTGCACTGCATGAACTGAAAACTCCAGACTAATTAGAATATTTGTGTGTTTCCTTTGGCAGCCTGCCAATAATTGTGTGGATTCAAACATACAGTACATAGCTCTGAATCCGCTTGTCATGTTTCCATAGCTCTGCGACACGGAGCCTTACCAAACTCTACGTCTCTAGAGACATGACCAGAAAAACAACTTAACCAGCATCATATCTGGAGCTCAGGTCTTTCTTAAAGGATGTCATTGACTATACGCATGTGCTATGTGCTGAAGTATGCGTCAGAGGTTTATCTGTTTATAACTCATATATGTATATGTATATAATCAATGTTTTCCAGCTCTGTCCCAGTGAAGTCCGTGTGTAAAGTCAGAATGACTGAATCCTCCCCTCTGGTGGCTCTGCACCTGGAGAACAACCACATCAATGTGAAGAAAATTCGCCGCACCGCTCTCTCCTGCATCCGGGACCGTCATGGGGTCATACTAGAACCTCAAACTACTAATGAAATCCAGTAGAGCCCTATGAAATGCATCAGCACTTTTCTGCTCAAGTTCTTTTAACTACGTCTGGTGCTAAAATACAATCGTCAGAATTATTTATTCAGTTATAAATTAAGAGCATGATATTTCTATGTTTTTTCAGTCAATGTTTGTCCTTCCCATCCTCATTCCTCTCTCCATACCATTGCAGTACTATTGCTTATTCTGTAAACAAGACTGTTCTTTTTGGACTTGGTCTTGATGCCAAAGCTATTTCAGTATTTGCTGATATCTGTGCTGGTATTACAGTTCTTTTGCCAAATGTTTGTAAGTGTATAAACTGTCTTTTCACAATACTTGATGATCTTTTTCTGCAGTCTATGTTTGTTCTTGTTTCTTTATCATGATAAACAAGGTTTATGTCAAATGTCTTCTTGATTCACGTGTATATGAATCATCCCTTACAACAAAAAGCAATACCACGATGACAACTGGCAGTGAAAATTTCAGAGCCTGCAATGATAATGTTTGCATGATGTCTGCTAGAGTTTAGCCAACGGTGATAGTACAGGTTTATAGGCCACTGATGTCCATGCCATAAATAGTTTATATAATTGAACCCATTTATATGGGTTACTAACTGGAAGTCTGTCATACTGTACTCAGAATGGAATACAATCATAGGCTTTGCGTGAGTAGGTAAATAACTTAAAAGGACTAAAAGAAAATCTGAATGACAAGGTAATGAGATGGAGCTTATGGGCTGTGAGGTCTTGTGCCTTCATGTCTGAGTAGGGCCGCTTGGCACAGTCGATGCCAGGGCCCTTGGGTACGGAAAGGTTCACTTCAGTGCATTAGAACCTTACGTTTTTCATAACCATAAGCTTGAGACGCCTTGAAGTTGCCATAGAATGCATTTGTTCAGTATTTTCGTTCTCTGACGTCTATGTAGAAGGTATGTTGCTTTGGTCAGGCTGAAAAATGCCCAAATATGGTTTTACATGCCCATTTACATCCATATGATTTGGCTCTAGAATGAAATGAGCCGTTTCCCTTTTTCATTGGGGTCATGAATAATTTGATGAGCTCTGATTTGCTGGTTTACAGTGAGGCATCATGTGGCTCACACAGAAGCAACATGTCGAAACTATTTAGTTAGCTATGCTAGTTATTTGGCGCTTGCTAGTAGCTAACTCTACCTACACTAGCTACTTGCTTTCGATCTCAACAGCAACACAAAGTAGACTAAAGTTGTTCAATCACTATGAAACCTTCATTTTAAGATGATCTATCTTCAAACGTCAAAAAAATGGATAAAATCACACAGCATGGCTGCTACTTACAGGTTGCAGTTGGGGTTGTGATGCTAATAAAGTTGGAAGTGTTTCATCATCTCTTTAGTGTCAAATGTTGAGCGGAGCTGCTAGATAATGTCCAAGGTTTGATGAACTGTACAGAGCGAAATGTGCAGAGCAAACGAACAAGTTTAAATTCAAGTTGTCTTGTTAAACATGTTGAAGCTTGTTTTGGGAATCTTCCATTCCACCTTAACGCACATTCTGGCACCTGTACAAGCTGCAGCATTTAAGGTGGAATGGAACATTCGACTAAGAATTTGGTGAATAGGAAGCCAGCTTGAGCTTTGATTAAAGATGAACATCAGCCATGCTTTTGGAAGTTCGGGGCCTTGTCGACTTCCCCTTCACAGTCTGAAACGGACATTTCTGCACATAGCCTCCATTTTCATTCCTGTTGCTCTGTCACTGTTGTTTTGATGGGCTAGAAAGTGGGCTGTTGCATGTAGATTTTCAGGGTGTAAATATTAATGAGTCAAGATTGTTACAGAACAGTTTAGGAGTTTAGGAGAATTGTCCTCTTTAAGGTTCCCTTTTGCATATGTGGGATTTCCATTTGAAGGAGTAGACAACAGTATTTGAAATTTCTTGTACCTGTCAGTTCCATGTACTGAACTCTATTAACTCAACTATGCCAATGTAAATACAGTTTCTTCTCCTATTTCATATTAAGCTGTTGTCTTCTATAGTGTGTTCTCTGGTTTGCGTAGGTCTTCATACAAAGGCTGCTGGGCAAAGTGATAGAATGTTTGCTCCTTTCTAAGTAAATGTAATAAAATTTCACCCCAGGGACTCCTTTGGGGCCAAGAGAGCAGAAGTGCAATCAAAATCAGAGCAGAAGTAGCACTACAGTGATTATAGAGTGTAAATGCAAAATGAATATAGAATCTGGACCACAGAATCAAGGGGCAATGGAACATTCTAGACTTATTGCCTTTGCAGAAGAATTGGCTAGGGGTCTGGGGGGAAATCATTCCCTATTTGAAATTACCTAATAGTTTTTCATGTGCTTAGGGCTGGGCATGAAAACCATTGTAAAAATAGTTGATTTATACCTGTTTGACTATGAGTGACTATTCAGTTTTGTAAGTCATCAATATGAATCTGATTACCTACAGACACAACTGTGCGAAGTTCATTAAAGGCCAGAATAGGCCTCATTCACCAACTGTTCTTAAGAAATTTCTTCTTAAAACCCAGTTTTCATGGAGATTCTGCCAGCAGTGTTTTCTTATTTGTGATTTGTTCTTAGGTAATAGAATAGAACCTACCCACACAGAAGAGCACAAAGGTGTGATCAGTCTTGCAGTTTAAGAACACGTCATGAATCTGACGTAGACTTTTTTTAGGACCTCTCACAAGAACAAATCTAAGATGTTGGAGAATGAGGGCCAATATAACAACAACCAGTGCAACAAAATCCAGCAATGAAGCAATGACATGTCCTGCCTTTATAAAAGTAAGATTTGAAATATGAAATATGAAAGGGTTTGGGGTATGCACCCAAAAGTTGCAAACGGAGGATATATACGTTGCATTGGCTGTTTGACGCCTACCTCATCACTTTGTCGCAGGGGCAATGTGGCTTGTTCGACACTCCATATACTGAGGAGCACATTGCATGTTGGTTTGTTCATTGTTTTGACCGAGTTACTACAGAATATTCAGGGCCTCTTTTGATTGAATCTCCCTGTATATGGAAAGAAAAACTTGTATCTCCAAAATTGTAACTTGAAAAAAAAATACTTTACTTTTAATGTAAGTCAGTGGAACCAGAATTTTTTCCAGTTAATTTTGGGCTGTTTCTGTGAGTCCATTCACCATGAAATTATCTTATGAAAAATGAGGTATTTCAGTGATTCTTATTGTTAAAAATCTTCTTCTTGCTACTCTATACTGAGTGTGTACTGGAAAAGAGAGGACACTATTCCAGTAACTAATATTGTTCTTTCTTTAAGTTTTAACATCAATTTACTCTACTTATGTATGTACTTTCATGTAGGTTTACAGTTAAATTGTTATATGCAGACTACAGACCCCTTACATTACCCCTTCCCCCAAATAAAAGACCAAAGTTACTCTCCTGAATGGGACACTCTGTCTAGTTTTTTGTGCATCAGTGATAATACCGCTGAAGTACATGCTGTGTGTGCACGTGTGTGTTGGGGTGATTATTTGGCTTTGCCCAAAAGGAGATGGTTTTTATAACCCAGTGGCTGCTCCGTTTGCAGAATACAATGCCCACGTTCTTACAGCTCTTCTGTTCCCTGAGCAGTGGGGGAGATGGGGGTAAAGAAATTCTGTAGAAAAGAAATTAGGGCCAGACGTGGAGCTCCAAGCTGGGGACCTCTCCAAGCTCCTCTTCAGCTCACCCAAGCCACAAAAGCCCCAGAGATGTGCCAGCGCTGAACAATCAGTGACATCATAGTGTTCTTAGTTCTCAGTGTTCGCTTTCCTATCATTAACTTATTAGGCCTCACAGTGCAAAATGTTCAAATCGCACAGCAATCGCTATAAACCTTTATTCTTGCTCTGGAGCATGGCTCGAGTCCATCTCCTCTCTGAGAAAACGTTCTAAAACACTTTTGCCAATCACTAATTTTGAGCTTTAGGCGATCTTGGTCATGTTTGTGCCTCCTCCAGTTCTCCACAATGTTTCTCTTGTTTGCTCGTCCCTCTGTCTCTCTCTTTCCGCAGTCGGACAGCAAGTGAAGCCAGCGAGATCCCTGTGAGGACTCTGAGATTTGGTTAATCCCCCGTGTCTCCTCCACAGAGAATATAACTCATCTCTCCTAGACACTCTTCTCTCTTTCCTCTATTCATACTCCTCCTCCCACACGCTGGTTTAATTACCCAGTATGCCTCATCTCCCTGCTGAACACTCTAGACTGCTCTGCTCATAAATGAGCAAACCAATATTTCATGACAGTAAATATGAGATCTGATATATCATAATTTTGTTTTTTGGCGTTCCTGTCAGTCCTAATATTTCAACTTTAGGTTTTATCTTTATATTTTCACCTCCCGCTGTCAAACAGGCCACAACTTTATTCATCTCATTTGTACAGATTATGCCACTGGACACAAAATCATATTTTAATGTTGTTTTAAAGCCATGCTTTCCATATTTTCTCATGTTGCATTAATTTTCTAACTGATGCCTAATGTTGATCTGTCATTGTATCTCTGAGCAGTCGAAAGGCCGCACAAGCTTTTTCAGTGTCCAGGAAGTGTGGACTTAGTTCTTAGCTGGAAATCAATGATGTTGATTGTTTTGCTATTTCAACTCAATGTGTAACATCAGTGTTCCACATAACAGCGCTGACTTCAAATGCATGCTGTCAAGCTGTATTCAGGCAGTTTTTGTCCTGAGGGTTTCTCTCTACCTAATGTTTCCACTATATCTGTCAGCACTGTGGAACACAGCAAAGCTAGAGGCGAAATACCATGTTTTGATTATTTGACAATTATTTGATTCTAAATGAGGCCTCTTGACTGAACATGTTCAGCTCTGAAATCTAACGCCGCCAAGCTTCAAGGTCGTGTCTGTGAGCCAACTTTTCATCCAGCTTTTATAATTAGCAGCTTCATGATAGCAAAATGCAGCTTCTACATGGTATACTATTCAATATGTAGTAACATATTATATAGGTGATACAATATATTGTTAGTCATCTTCTCAACATTGGCCTTCACAATGCTGATAGTGCAGAGGGTTTTCTAAATTTGTCCTGTATGCTGGGAACATCTTGACACACAAGTGTTCCTGTTATGTGCTACAGGATGATTTGTTGAACCAAGGCATTGATGTGAGCCAACAAATACAAAATAGTGCATCATTAAAACAGGCCACATTTTGACATAATGGGATATAGAAGATGCACAAAGTAACAGGAACATCACATGAAATAGTCAATGGCTATTTTTCTGGTGTACCTACCATATGCTGGTTTACAATTACTGACTGTAGCCCACCTTTGGTTGTCGTCTGTTCCATTCAGCCATGCAGCAGTAGATTTGGGTAGTGGACTATTCTCAGCACACCAGGGAAACTCATTTGCTGAATGTTGTTGACATGGTATTGTGTGTGACACTGTTATGAGTGTATGTCGTTATCACTGTTGGGTTAAGAAAAGTTAAGAAAAAATATTAGCAAATAGTGGTCCTGTTCACAGAAAATGAACACTGATGAAGGGCTATAGAATTACTAATACATGTTACGTATCGACAAAGATGATCTACACTCTCAGAAAGGTATGAAACTGTCACCAGGGCAGTACGCCCCTGTCACTGGAGTGGTACCCTCAAGGGGACATCTCAGTACCTTTAGTCAGGGAACATAATTGTTCCACAGTTCATTCAATCCATTGAAAATATATTTTCTAAGTTGTATTGGCTCCACACACCCTGTCTCATCTCCAGGCTTTTTATTTTATTGTTCTGTTTTAAAATATTAGATTATGAAAAAAACTTTTTACCCGGCAAAAGCTTGAACAAGATTGAACAATGTTTAATTACACCCTCAATGCATTTCAGGAGCTTCCAAAATTCCAAAGTTAAAAAAATCATTAAAAGATATAGAGAACATGGGACTGTCTACCATTACTGAGAATTGGAACGGCATCACGTTTTGACAAATTTTGCACATATATTTGCATATTAAAAATTGAGACCTGCATGTTAGGAGCTTCACCAAAAGGGTTTTCATGGCCGAGCAGCTACAAACAAGCCAAATGCACAATGACAAGCGTCAGATGGAGTGCTGGAGCAGTGGAAATCTATTCTGTGGAGTGACAATTCATGCTTCTCTATCTGGCAGTCTGATGAATGAGTCTGGGTTTGGCAAATGCCAGGAGAACATTACCTGCATGACTGCATCGTGACAACTGAAAAGTCTGGTGGAGGAGGGATAATGATATGGGATTGTTTTCCGGGGGTTGGCCTAGACCCTTTACTTCCAGTGAAGGGAAATCTTAATGCTTCAGCGGACCAAGGCATTTTAGACAATGCTATGCTTCCAGCCTTGTAGGAACAGTTTGGGGAAGAACCTTTTCTGTTCCAGCATGACTGCCCAAGTGCACAAAGCAAGGTCCATAAAGTCGTGGCTAAAGTGAAACTGACCCTCACAGAGCCCTGACCTCAACCCCATCTAACACCTTACGAATAAACTAGAACAGAGATTGCGAGCCAAGCCCTCTCGTCCAACATCAGTGTCTGACCCCACAAATGCTCAGCTGGATGAATAGGGAAAAATTCCCACAGACACTCTCCAAAATCTTGTAGAAAGCTTCCCAGAAGGGTAGAAGCTGGTATAGCTGCAAAGGAGGCACCAACTCCATACTAATGCCTATGGATTTAAAAGCTCCTGCAGATGTCCCAATACTTTTGTCCATATGCTGTATATTGTTTAGCTGAATATGGCAAAATTTAGTGCAATGGCAGTGTGCAGCAGTAAAAATGCAATATTTATGCTGCTTATACTGTTGATATTTTACTTACATATTGTTCCATATTGAAGATGTAAACTCTGTCCTTAAGTGTCTGGCCCTAATGAGCACCCAACCTCCATCTTTGCCTTGTGACAGTATGTACAGCAAAGCATCTTTCCCTTTATGCTGAGCATGTAATCACACGTTACTCCTCTAAGTTCCTTAGTGTCCACCCACCTCACCGCATACTGCCTCCACTGTGTGCGTGCGGTTACCTTAATTGCACAGTCATTTTAGAGGGAACATTACTGTCTACGAAACCAGTCATCCATCCCAGCAGTGCTCGTGCTCCTCACACTCTCACTTTGTCTTACAGAAAATATCTGGCTGTGTTTTATTTGGCCTCAGTGTGTTTCAGAAAGTGTCATCTTTAATGTCATGCTTCAGCAGCAGTATCTTCCTCTGTGCCCTTCCCTTACTATTGCTGACCATCATCTAGAAGCCAGTATCTCTGCATGCTCGGGTACCTCAGCAGCGCTCCAGTGCCAGCTTCATTATTTCCCTGCCAGCCTCCTTTACTGTGACTGGCCTCAATTCCTTTGATGAGGGAACTCAGAGGATGTATGACTGTTCGCAATTTGGAAAAGAGGAGATCTACCTTATCCATCATATCCTCACTGGCCTAAAATCAAAATCAATTCCATCTTTTATTCTCTCTTCACTGTCCCACCTCGGGCTGTTTTCACATGCGGCATGGGTTTGGAAAGCAAGGAATGGCTTTGACGCACGCTCTTAGACATGCAAGGGGTCAACAGCCGCTGACAGATGAGTGGCTTTCAGTCTCTAGCCACTGTTTCAAGTTTCAAGATACAAAAAAAGAAAAAAAATATATTAAATATACACAAAATATAGACAAATTATAAAATTATACACAAAATATAGACACAATATACACAAGACAAAGAGACAATATACATTTAAAGTGACTTGAGTAAGTCTGTGCTATTGTTCTTTAAAATGGCTTAAATGGTTTAAAATGGTTAAGGTGTTAAGGTGGCTTAGTGTTACTGGCATTCACTTTCACCTTAACTAGCTGCACAGTTATTTTTGTTGATCATTATTCTGATGTTGATTTGATGATTTGCATTACTAATATTACAGAAGTGAGCTTTTGTGGATATTTGCTTATGAATGAATGCATACACATTTTTGTCAATATAATGCAGCACAGTCATTAATAATACCAGCAACAGTCCAACTGGCCAAACTAGGGGTGTCAAACTCAACTGCTAAAAGCATCAGATTGAAAAATTATATAAAAGCATGGGCCAGAGAATTGACCCAAACTGGCAAATGCCATTCAAAATATAAGCACTTACAGTGGTAGATTTGTGGTAGGCCTTAAATATTATATGAATACTTTAACTATTCATAGAAAATTATAGAATTTTGGGGCCTAGATAGGAGTTTGTATATATTATCAAATAGTATTTTGTATATATGTTGTGCTTAGGAAACGCAGAGGGAAAGCCTAGAGGGTGGAGATGTGAAATGAGAGCTTATAGGCTTAGAGCCAAAATTCTCCTTATGTGCAGCGTAGCTGTGGCCAATCACAGCTGCCTAATAAAGCACAATGACTTCTGCATTAGCGGTGTCTTCTTTAATAGCAGTAAATGCTATAATTTCATGCAGCTTTGGTATGTATTTCTATAACTTTATCATTAGGTGAGCTTGGGGTAGTCTACACATGAAACACATCACCTAGAAAAACCTAGATGTTGTACAAAGCCCTAAAAGCAAACACACATACTCACTGGTTTGACACTGTTTTGCTGAAGCAAACAGGCACATCCCTGAAAAATGTGTTATCTGGATGGCAGTATATGTTGCTTCAAAATGTATATATACCCCCCAACATTAATGATGCCTTTACAGATTGCAAGTTACCTATCCCATTAGCACTAACACACCCCCACACAATGACAAATGCTGGAATTTTAACTTTGCATTGGTAACAATCAGCATAGCCCTATTCGTCCTTGGCCTGGAAAACACATTGTCCATTATTTCCCAAAACATTTTGAAAGGTGGATTTATCAAAACACAGCACATTTCCACTTTGCATCACTCCATCTTGGATGAGGTTTAGCCCAGAAAAGTCTGCATGTTGTTCATTTATGGTTTCCACTTTGAATATTAGAGTCTTAACTTGCATTGGTAGATGCAACAACAAACTATGCTTACTGTAATGCTGGGGAGCGATGATATGAAGCGGACGCACATGCTAAGAGAAGCGAGATTTATTAGGGACAAATCCAGGTTCAGGGTCTGAACAGTCCAGGGTAACAGAACCAGCACAGAGAGAACGACGGACAGACATGACAAAACAGGAACACAGTCTAAACACAAAAACAGAGACTAGGAAAAATAACAGAGGCCAGAAGTAACAACACCAAACAATACAATACAAAGACCAGCAAACGAACAGGGGAAAACACAGGGCTTAAATGCAGGAACAGGTTAACAAGCCACAGGTGGTTAACAAGAGGGTTAAGAAGACACAGGTGAGAACAGTTAAGGGCAGTGTCTGGAAACAAGGGGGCAGAACAGGGAAGAATCAAAACAAGGAAGCACATGGACAAGACCAAAAGGTAAACAAAAGTGCATGGAAGACTGGGAGGGGCTAATCGTGACAGTTACTGACTTAAGTTTTTCTGAAATACTGCTGAGCCCCTGTGGTGATATTCATTAAAAGATGCAAGTCGGCTATTAATGCAGTGCCATATGAGGGACTGAAAGGTTATGGGCATTCATTATTGGTTTTTCGGTCTCACCCTATTCGCACAGAGATTTTACCAGATTCTTTGAATCTTTTATTAATGTTATAGACTGTAGATGGTAAAACCGCTGAATTCCTTCCACTGCTTTCTGTTTTTATTTGCATTTCACCTACTGTCCCAATTTTTTGGAATTGGGGTTATATTATTTCAATATCAATATCATCTACCAATATGCCAGATTGACAAAACTGTTTTGTTTTTCCTTCATCTCAAAAAGAGCAATACTCTTAACATCTATTGCCTGTTCTCTGTCTGCTCTTGCCCGGCGACAGCAGCTTCCTGTGTTTGTTATTGGAGGAGGTTAGGAGGGGGGCAGAGGCCAATATCCCCCACAATGTCCCAAGCACACATGTACCAGAACAACACACACCCCAAAGGGCATTCCACAGTCACTGAGAGGGAAAGAGGGATGTTGTGAGATCACTGAGGTACTGAGCGAGCGCTAAAATGAAAGAGTTATGCTGCAATTGTGTTCAGTACACAGCTACACAACCATGAGAATAAAATCTAAACACAAGCACTCTAATATAACAAAATCAGACAGGATCCTATACAAACATGCAGTCAGGTTCACTAAAAGAGAGCAGGAGAACAACTACAACAAACTACAAAATCAGCATAAAGATGGCCTGGAGTAAAGAGGATTAGCTGATTGAATTCCAGTCCCATGTCTTATCAGTGTGAGGCAGCATGTTCATGATTTCAGTACAATTCTTAATACCTGCTGTTACAAATAAACAGAGGCCTCAAAGAACCTTAAGACAAGGCAGAGAGAACTTTTAAACTGAAGTAGTGCTGCAGCAGCAGGAGTGCACAACTTGTTTAACTCAACTTCATTGATGTTCCACTCATATATGTGGGCTGGAGGTTAGGGAGCCAGCCTTGTGACAAGAAGGTTGGCGGTTTGATCCCCTTGGCTGACAATACGTGACTGAAGTGCCCTTGAGCAAGGCACCTAATCCCCGACTGCTCCCTAGGCACTGTGGATAGAGCTGCCCACCCCTCCGGGTAAGTGTGCTCACTGCCCTCTAGTGTGTGTGTTCATTAGTGTGTATGTGGTGTTTCACTGCACAGATGGGTTAAATGCAGAGGTCTAATTCTTCTGTGTGCAGACACGTTTGGCTAATGGTTTAAAGTTTTAAAGTATATGAGCTAAAGGGGCAGACCTGGCACCAGAACTAAATCATGAGTGAGGCTTTCAACAACCATGGCAGGTCACCATACGTCAGTCCATCTAGGAAATTCTACAAATTTATATTCCCTTAACGTACCAAACATGTGGCGAGCATTAGCGGGACACACAAAGTTTAGTTTCACTTTGTTTTCTGCCGCTCGGCACTGTAGAAGTGTGGACAGTGTAGTAGGTTTAGGTGGCTTTGATTGATATTGGTTGGTGGTGCACTGTGCCTCTAAATGACACCTGATGCCTGGCCCACAGCGCAACAGTGTTGTCACACTGTTAATATTTTAAAAGTTTTAATATTGTATACTAATGTTAAAATCTTATCCTCTGCTCATTTTGCTCTTCTGTTGTCGTTTGCTAGACTTTTTTTTAAATTTTGGGTCATTTCTGTTGGTCCATTCATCATGAAATTTACACACAATATATGGGATGAAGGGTACTTTCAAATTATGTGAAAAACTGAAAAATGGAAATACAAGGTTTTGTTCCAGCAGCAACGATATAGTACAAAATGCTAAACTCAACACCTCCCATCTAATAGTACCTGAAGCCAAAATATAATCTGCGCACATCCTCATCCTCACACAACACGAGAAGTTATAAACAGTAAGCCAGAGTAGACAAAGGGATTAACCTCCACTGTACAGACTGGGTTTGACAGATCAGCCAAGGAAGATGCAACACAGTTAATAGTACCAAGTACCAACCAACCCCTACTCTATGAAGCTCTTCACGTTTTCAGGCTGTTTCACATTATATTAACCAGTACAGAATAAAATATCATATATCTATATCTCTGTACCTGGCTTGATATCTGTATTTGGCAGGTAAACGATTGTACGTTTTCACTTCGTGAAACCGATCAGTGAAACTTCACAGGCCTCCAGATGCTGTGGATAAGTGGGTGCTGGCAGTGATACCTAAAAGAAAGCTGAAGTCAATAACAGCATACGCTGCCAAGGGCAAATAAGAAACAGGCTGGAGGAACACATCAGCACTCTAAGCTGTGTAGTGCTTCATTCGCTACACTGGATTACAAATTAATCAAATACACATGATCATAAATCCTTGAGATCGTGTTACTGGTGATTAGAAATGGTCCATTCTAATGTGTTAAAAAGCATGTGTATGTGTGGATGTATATACAGCACCGTGCAAAAGTCAGAGGCTACCCTTCATTTATTTTATGTCCAGTCAGGTTGGTGAAAGTGTGAGGTCTGAGCTCTGAGGTGGTCATTACATTGTTCTGAGAACACCAGCAACTTCTTTGTTTGATTTGCAAAAATAAGTTTCCTTTTCTCAGTAACGGCTTCTTGACAGCTACACATCCTTTAAGCACTGAGTTGTCTTCTCACAGTTGAAGGATGGACAGAAACAGATGTGGATGTTTTCAGATCTGAAGCAGCTTGACTTTCTCCTCTCTGTCAAAGATGAAAGCTTTAAGTACTGTTTATCTCATGGTGACAGTTTTGGTGTCTACCAGGTTTTGCTTTGTCATTAGGAGCTTTAAATCCTGTTTTTTTCCACGTACGTACTTTTGATCTTCCTCTTACTTATCACTGTTGTCAGAAGAAAACCTCATATCTCCAAAATTACAACTTTACAGGAAAAGGAAAAAACCTACATTACTTTTAATGTAAGTCAATGGAACCAGAGTTTTTTATAAGTCTTTTGGGCTGTTTTTTTTTGGTCCATTCTTCATAAAATTTACACACAATTTGAAAGGTAACATGCATTTTCAAATTATGTCAAAAACTGAAAAATGCTCAAAATGGAGATAAGAGGCTTTCTTCTGACATCAGCGAAATGACAGTGGATTTATGCTGTTATGTTATCATTATCTTATATATAATCTACAGAAACATCTTTGAAAAATTAATAGCTGGTACTTTACCCCATAAATGTCATGGGCATGTGGGCATTCGAGGGCTGGAGGTTAGGGAACCAGCCTTGTGACTGGAAGGTTGCTGGTTTGATCCCCTCAACTGAGAGTACGTGACTGAAGTACCCCTGAGCAAGGGACTTAACCCGCTTGCACCCGGGCACCATGGATAGGGCTGCCCACTACTCCAGGCAAGTGTGCTCACTGCCCCCTAGTGTGTGTGTTCACTACTGTGAATGTATGTGGTGTTTCACTGCACAGATGGGTTAAATGCGGAGGTCTAATTCCTCTGTGTGCAAACACAGTTGGCTAATGGTTCTGAATTCAGTTCAAATGTCCAGGGCCCACCAGCAGGCCCAAAGTTTTATTACACACTTCTATACCTTAAGAATAGCTCAGCCAGTTTGCATTGAAGTCCCTGTAATTACTAAATAATATGTAATAAGTAAGATTTTAAGAGGTTAATTAGCACTTTGACTGGAAATTAAATAAATTAAAGGTGGTTTTTATCTTTTGCACAGCATTGTTTCCTATCTATGGGTGCTTTTAGCCAACTACTACAGTCAACAAGAACCCAATTAAATGATAATATGAATGACAATAACATTAACAGAACACTGTATTTGATTTCGACCGCTGGATAGGCTCCAGCACCCCCATGACCTTGAGGGAGAAGCGGCTTAGAAAATGTGTGTGTGTGTGTGTGTGTGTGTGTGTGTGTGTGTGTGTGTGTGTGTGTGAGTGTGTGTGTGTGTGTGTGTATTTGATTTCAATCTTGCAAAAAAAATTGAAGGGTCCTTCCATCATGCATCTGGTTTGTTTTGTGCTGTGGTGGAAAACATCCCGGCTGTTACACCCAAGCTGAAAACTGTGAGCAGAGCAAAACAGCCTTGTGGGAACCAGAACCACAACACTCACCGTGCTGTCAGAGCAGCAGGTAGTGCATCTCTCTAGAACCACCCTAGAGAGTACGAGCAAGGGCCACAGTTTCCAAGGTTAGAACCATACTTATGAGACCACAGCTATGAGCCACTCTGCAGTGTGCAACATGGACCCTAAACACACGTTTTCTTGCGGTTCCTCTGTCCCGTGCATGCCACATCTCAGCAGCTCGCTCACCACAAAAGGCACCACTGAGGAAATATGCCGCATTTTTCTTCATAAGTGGCACCCAAGGGAGCCAGATTTGTCCTGACAGCTGTCACTTTTGGGAAGCTTTCAAGCTCTGCAGTTAACACGAAAGTAATTCGATTTTGATTAACTGACTAATTACATGCATTAATCACAGGTTTCTCCTGCAGTGCTGTTAGACGTGAGGGGCACCATGGGGCACACTGATTTAGAGATGCCACAAAATAACATCAAGATATTAAAGCACCGTTCTCACACATTAAAGCCCAATCCCATTTTTTTCTTTTTACCCCTACCCCTTGTTTTTGAACATCACCCTAACCCCTTGGAACTGAGTTACAAAGAGTAGTGTTTGAAATCTTGTCTGACAAAATGGGATCCTTAAATAAATAAATAAATAAACATTGCTTCATTAACAGATACTAGAGGTGCTCTGTAGGCGACCCGGCCCGACTTCAGTGATAGCAGAGAAGGGAAAGGTTCAGTAACCTCACTGCTGGGCTTTAGCTACATTTAGGGTAACATATGCAAGAGGAGGTACAAGACAATCCAAAGCTAATTCATTGGTGATATGAAGCTGAAGTCAGCTATTCTTGTTCGAATTTTTCCCATTCCACCTTAAATGGTGCAGCAGTCACATTCTTCATGCGTCAGTACTGCTGGACCATTTAAGGTGGAACAGGAAAGTTAGCTAGCTAGCTACCGAGACATTAGCATACTTTTTTAATGCTTGTTTTGAAGAAAACGACCATAATACATTGAAACAACATTAAACTAAGATAATACGGTGGTTATCATAGTTTTTTAACTGATAATGTACTTAAATTGGTGTGTTACTTTGGTCGCTTGTGCAGCCATCTTGCCGGTTTGCCGGAGTGTGCCTCTGAAAAACCTCCATTTGGAGGGCCGTGTAGTCCTAACACTTCACCCTACCCCTCTATCTCAACGAAAATCGGGACACCCTACACCCTACCTTGGGGCAGTCGTGGGCTGGAGGTTAGGGATCTGGCCCTGTGACCAGAAGGTTGCGGTTCGATCCCCAGGGCTGACAGTCCATGACTGAGGTGTCCTTGAGCAACTGCTCCCCGGGCGCCGTGGATAGGGCTGCCCACCGCTCCGGGCAAGTGTGCTCACTGCCCCCTAGTGTGTGTGTTCACTAGTGTGTATGTGGTGTTTCACTTCATGGATGGGTTAAATGCGGAGGTGGAATTTCCCCGGTTGTGGGATCAAAAAAGTATCACTTATCACTTATCACTTAAACGTGAACTCTCCAAACAGAGGGCTAAGGGCCAAGTGGTAGGAGCTAGGGGTGAAATGGGACTGGGCCTAATTCAAACCATTTCACCATTATAAGACAAGCCTTGGATCAGAAGAACCTTTTCATTAGAGGTTCTACCTGGTAAAGTTTGCTGACCTGCATAGATCACCAAGGATTCACAGCCTAGACATGCTCATGTTCAGAGTCGTGAAGATCCTTCAAATTTACTTTTACTATGATGTGATTCAAACTTGTTTGCTCCAGTACCCGCTCAGTCTTCAGCGTGTGGAATGCCTCACAGAGTATTAGCATTGCTGTGCTGGCGAGGTTCTACACAAAGTAATCCAACAGAAAAATCTCTAAGCGGGTTCAGGAGTGACAACTGGTTCTTATGTTTAAATAGGTGCACATGCCACGCACCCACGATTCCTGTTTTTGAGAGTGTTAGATTAAAGCATTGTTCTCTCTCTCTGTGGACCTTCTCCTGGTTTACGACGAGGAAACGAACAGTATCCGGGAGGCGCACAGCCTGTAACCAGATCATATAAATCTGTTCAAACCAGCTGGGAACATTTCATTGCTTTGTTTAGTTTTAATAATCTGTCTCTTAAAAAAAGCACTTTGACTAGAAAAACTAAGGCAACCATCTTTCTGACTCCCTCTCAGATGAAGTGCAGGGCACGCTAACTGTGCACAAGAGCCTGCATGAGAGCCATTATTTAGCCACTAAAAAAAAGTAAGGTCGCAAATATTTCTTTCATTTATTAATAGATTAGATGTACCTAATTCACTTTATCAGCTCCACTTACTATATAGGTGCACTTTGTAGTTCTACCATTACAGACTGTAGTCCATCTCTGATACTTTTACCCTGTTCTTTGGTGGTCAGGACCCCCACAGGACCACCACAGAGAAGGTGTTATTTGGGCAGTGGATCAGTCTCAGCACTGCGATGACACTGACAATATGGTGGCATGTTAGTGTGTGTTGTGCTGGTATGAGTGGATCAGACACATGTTTTTGAACTTCCTGTGACCGCTGATTAAGGACTAGAGGATGACCAACACAAGCTGATGAGCTACCATCTCTGACTTTGCATCTGCGAGGTAGAGCAGCAAGGTAGGAGGGTCTATCACAGTGGACAGTGAGTGGCCACAGTGTTTAAAAACTCTGATCTACTCATACCAGCACAACACACACTAATACGCCACCACCACGTCAGTGTTACTGCAATGCTGAGAATGATCACCGACCAAATAACACCTGCTCTATGAGGGTCCATCCTGACCACTGAAGAACAGGGTAAAAGTGGGCTAACAAAGTATAACAAAGAAACAGATGGACTACAGTCTGTAATGGTAAAAGCCGTGCAAGAACTTTCTGTAATTTAGGTTTTTGGGGGTGTTTAGTGCTTCAGATCCGGTTCCTGCACCCCACAAAATGTTTCTTCAAGGGTTCTTCAGTAAGGACAAAAGCTCAAAGTACCATTTGAATGCTGAAATAGTTCTTCCTTATGATGAAAAACATGCTGTATTGTTCTTTAAGGAAACTTTTTAAATGGTTCTATAGCCCCCAGAAGAGTTCCTCGACTGTTGCCAGCCACAGAGCCTTCTTTGGCACAATAATCCTCTTTGTTGAGATTGTTCCACTCAACATTTCTGACTCAGTAAGCTTCTCCAGAACAGCCACATCAAACCACTTTTAATGGCTTTTTATCATAACTATTCACTGTGGGATGAAAAGAAGGGATTTCCATTGAAACTGGTGGCAGAAAACAAACGAATATGAATGACTTATAAACGCTTATGAGCAGTCGTATGGAGAGTCATTCCCTGGTGGTGTGTTCAGCATCCTCAGTGAGAGGCTGGCTCAAGTTTTGGGCTGGACCCCCCTGCTCCTCCGCTATTTCCTCAGAGTGGTGCGCGCGCTCTCGGTACTCTGCAACTCCGCCGGACACACAGACTGCATGACCTGAGAAAGCTGAGAGACCCTCTGTAACTGCGACGATACAAAGACATGAACGCATAGAGTCTTTACGCGGAGAGAGGAACTATTTCAGACGCCAAGCCAAAACACTGGGACCCCGCCGTTTAAGGTAAGTTAAGATGTCAGCTGCGGTTTTTCAGAGATATATTCAAAAGTTCTATCTGGCACGTCTTAAGTTCTTCTAAGTCATATATCGCATTATTTAGGAGACTGGCCTGCTTATCTTCTTGAACCGAGGCCAACAGTTGCTCTAGTTGTTCAGTGTTCAATTAAATATCTTGATTAACTTTTATTGACAGGAGTTTTATTGATGGACTGCTATGAAATAACGATGGGAAACCAATGGGGGAGGTAAACATTTACCTTCCAAAGTAAGCGCTAGTGATGAACTTCACCTTGCATGCGGTATTTGTTTCTTCTCTTCTCTTCCCTTTACGCTCTTATCGCGGTCCTCCATGTGAGACGCGCCGACATGAAGCGCGGTAGCTGTTGTGATTGTGTGGTAATTCTCATCAGGACCTTTAGATGGCGCTGCAGCGCACCCGAAACACTCAGCGCGCTCAGGTGCGACGGTATGCGTGAGTTCAGTTCTCTGGCCTGGAAAGGAGAAAGACGAGTTATTAGACGAGGAATTACGAGGGAAAACGAGCAGACAGATTCATAACTGGGTGTTAAAAGACGGCTCTTCAGAAATCTACATGACAAATACCCAGTCTGAGATTCTGTAGTGATATTTGTGGTGATATTAATTATAATGGAGTGCATTATAATATAAATGTTAAGAATTAAGCTTAAGTTTTTACTGCCTTTTTGAGTGAAATGTAAATGCTTTTCATATTAAACAGGATGTATCTGCACATACATATTCATATGTATGCACAGAATATATATATATATATGTGTGTGTGTGCGTATACATCTCTACACATATAGGTGTGTGTGTGTGTAGACATGTATACACACACACACACATTTATACATATATATATATATATATGCGTGTGTGTGTCTATATATATATATATATATATATATATAAATTATAAATACACACATATATTTATTTATTGGTATATGTGTACATGCACTCCCTTTTGACCTGCACAACCTTATTGAAAAGGGTTCTAGATCTCAAGCTTGTAATAGAAGAACCCTTTTGGCAGTTTAATTGAGTCACTTCCACTGAGACATGGTATTGAAGGGAAAATAGTGTTGCAATATTCCTTGATTTCCAGTGGAGCCGTTAACAATAAACAGAGGGAGGAGTGAAAGGGAGAACAAGAGTGTTGTGGCTGAACGTTGGAGACTACACACTACACTCTTGGCTTTAGGATGAAGTATTGGAAAGCCTCAGACTGTGGGGATGATCACAAGGTGCAGGCAACTGTGGTTAGACACAAGAACATGAGCAGATATGGATGTGTATCTGGTTAGACTGTCAGAAAGTTGTAGCTACTTTTTTACTCAGGTGAAATATTAAAAGAATTCCCAAAAACTATGTTTGAGGTTATGGTTCTGTAAGGACAGGGGAAATAATTATATGGATTATTTGCATCGGTATCCATTCCATTTTCTCAATACTAGTTATTTTTCCTCTTTCCAACCCTTTTTCTCAGTCCCAAATGGCTCCACTGTACATGAAATAATTCATTAGTGAGCCATTTGGGTACAAAATTCATTATTTCATGACCTACAACAGAGGGTGGGAACTTTAGTCCTGTAGGTCCTGCACAGATTTTTCAGTTTAAACAAACCTGGTTGAACTCATGAGTTAATTCCCATGTTTAGCTGGGGTGATCAAACAGGGAAACCAGCAAACTGTGGACTATAGGGACTATCAAGCCATATGAGATTCAGCCTTTGAGTGCTGTTTTTGAATAAAATGCTGGAAATGAGGACATCATTTTCAAATTATACTGTATAACATAGAACTCCAGTGACAGCCAGCTGACCACAACACTAAACAGTTTTCCTGTGATTCCTGGACTCATTGGCTTGGTTTTCTTCTTGCCAGGCCTGGATTTGGTTCTGTGCTCTGTTGATTAGGCCTGCCTTGGCCTGGTTTCATGCCAGGCACCACATCCAAGTAGAGTGGTAGCAGACACTTTGCCAGGAAGAGGCTTTTTTAGGGACACAAGTCACCAAATTACAGTCGAGACAGTAGTTAAATCCAGCCGAATGCTTGGAACACAGAACCGCCCAATGGTTAGCCAGGGAGCAGAGGAAGAGTGAGAACAAGAGCAGTGGGGGCACAGTGCTGGAGGAATTAGAGCAGCGCATAGATGAGTTATTCTCATATACACCAATAACAATATTGCTATTTACTTAAGTAACACATATAAGGGGAAATTGAAAGCAATAATGCTATAGTAATAATATTAGACTAGAGTGGAAGAGCATGGTGTTTTGATCCTATTTGACCCTGGATGTCAGCACTTGTATGGGTTAAGGGCACGGGATAAGGCACATCATGCAAAATCTTGGCCTTACCAAGCAAATGCACTATTGTTGCAGAATGAGGTCATTTCAGTTCATTGCCTTTCAAAGTGAAAAGCCAATAACTTCACACTTTCCTCCTCCCAACTTTGGTATTTCAGCGGCCAAAGTTGTGCCATTATCTTAATTGAATGTTGCTGCTTTTTTCATCACCATAAGATGCTCAGATTCCTTCCTGGCTGTATCTAACACTTCCACTAGTGTTTTTCAGTCCATAAACAAAAATGTATGTTTTTGTTTGTGGGGTGGTTCAGAGAAATTATGTTGTTTTAATGTCAGTTTCTAAGAAGGCTAACAAATCCTCTGGTGAGAAATGGGACAAAACTTTGAGTTTAGTGCTACAGCAGTGGTAATGTTGCATAGCTGTTTTCCATATTAAAAACTACATATTTCATACAGACACAAACATAAACAGACACATGAGCATGGAAACTTCCCTCTGGCTGGTTTTTAGCTCACAATTTTTTTATTGCGGTAATCAAATATGCCAACGTGCCTTCATTCACTCACTATGACACATTCAAATATTGTCTAGATGAATGACAAATCATTTTGGAGAGCTGAGTATATTTTAATTAAAGATTTGACATTTAGCATTTCTTCAGACTAGGTGGAGACAGGCTGATATACCACAATAAATGTTTTTATGAGCAATTTGGTGCATGTCAGAGCCTCAAACAGGCTTGAAGGTCAAAGACTGTTCTTTTTTCATTAAGTGAACAAACTGAGGCTACAGTCTTTTGAAGGCATTCTGGAGCGGCCTTGTTAACTAAGGTGGCTTTGTCATTAGTCCACAGGTGTCTAATTCTGTATGGAAGTTGAGGGAGAGTGAGCTACATCATAGCATGCTTTGCTAAGTTTCATTTAACTGTTAATTACTGACAGTTTCTGGGTTTTTGATGCCTTAGACTTACAAATATTACTCCATTGCTAATTGAAACTACCGCTACCTAACAGCTAATGCTAGCTAAAAACTTTACTATATTACCAAGTCATTATTGCTAGCAAGACATTTTCACCTTTTTTGCTGACCTTTCTGTTGACTTCAAGATACTGAAATGATCTGAATTGATGCTAAATGACATGCAGTGCTTGTCTAAAAGTATCCAGACACTTCTAATTAGTGAATTCAGCTACTTTTGATGCACCCACTGCTGACACAGATGTATAATTCCATGCATAGAGCACATATAATCTCCACAAAAGGCACTGTGTTGCACAACCATAATTAGAATTGGCTCTATCACCAGGATATCATGAATAAGATCCCTGGCGATGCCACAGCCATCCGTGACTGGGAGTCCAAGAAAGCTTTTTGGCCTCACTTTTTCTGGTTGAATTAGTGTCAGTAAGCATTAGCCATTGCAGCCTCCTGTTGCAGAATTGGCTGTTAGCATCTTGAGCTGTGATGGACAGTGTTAGCTGCAGTTTTAAAAAGATGCAGTGGCTGGCTGCTTCTGTCTCGGAAGAAGCATGTGCTAGCTTTTACCCATCCAGCTTGGTAGCATCTTGTAGCATGTGGGAACTAGCAGCAGCTAAACTGGGGAGAAAAAAAAAAAACTTTGCCACTAGAATGTGACACTTTGGAGCCAAAGGTCACCGTGTCCAATGCCAAGCAGGGGTATAAAGCTCTCCAGCATTGGGCTATGGAGCAGTGGAGCTGCATTCTCTGGAATGATAGAGCATGTGTGATCCAGAACTAATCACCCACCATGAGATCTTGTCACTGAATGCAATCAGACCCTTATTTGCGTCTAGTGCAAGGCCGTTGCAGTAGAGTTTCGGCTATTACTGCAGCAAAAGGGTGACCAACTCCCTGTTAATACCCTTTATTTTAGAAGAGAAGGTGTCTACAAACTTTTGGACACAGTGTAAGATCCTGTCTTTGTCTTCATGTGCAATATGACGGGCAGTGCATGCATGTGGGCAGTGTGTGTATGTGTTATTAGTTCATTTTTATTTTCATGTTCAGCATTTAAGTCTGCAATGTCCATCTTTTGCATCTATGTCCCTCTCTCTCCGTCGCTCACTCTCTCTCTCACACTCTGTCCTCCCTCCCTTCTGTTTTCATTTCTTCTTTCCTTGTCCCTTTCACACACTACCGCGCCTCTAAGACTAACAAAGTTCCCCGGTGATAGATGGGGTGAGGGTGACAGAAATAGCAGCCTGCAGCCCCTGTCGAAGGGGAATGTGGTGTATGTAATTACCAGGAGTCAGCAGAAGCTACTCTTTTGTCTAACTCTGGCCATTCTGTGGGCTAGACCTAACCGTGTGTTTGACAGGCGTGCTTTCATGTTTACAGCATTTCTGCGAGTGCACAGTGGCCCTGAGAAGTGGTAATCGGATGTATCAGTCTGTCGGCCCATATATTTGGCTCTAACTGTGGGATTAGGCTTCCTCTTCTCCTAATACCGTTTCTTTTTTGTCTCTCATTCCTTTTGTTCTTGTGTCAATAGAATCGACTTAGCAGTGGTTTACAGCTTTACAGCCAGATGTTTCTGTTATCAATTACAGCACACAATGAGATCTATCCTGCGCCCCCCGACCCCCCCCCCCCTTGTATTGTGCTGTCACATTAGCCTGCTAATCGGGCCCTTAGTGGAAGTTAGTCTGCACTTTAAAACCTTCACAGCCTGCTCTGTGTATTGTTGAGCAGCAGCTGATTAAAAAAAAGGTTCTTAAGAGAAAGTGCTGTGCACAGCAATATTCAGATCTCATAAAAATGGCACATATACTTATGCATATTATGGTGCTATGGCCTTCTTAATGTACTTCATAGGCATTTGCACGGTGAGCAGGATGCAGAGACGTCTGGTAGTCGAGTCTCAGTCCTCTTGCATTCCTCCTGCCAAGCCAAACTGGGCCATTTTTAGAGAGCACAGTGTAATTTAGCTGCTATTTTGTACAATGCGGCGCACTGTATAGCGATTGTTTTTTTTCTATTCAACAGTAAGAAAAATGCTGCCAATTTCTGGTATGTTTACTTCTTAAACAAAGGATGGACACAGCATTTAGAGCTGCTGATCTATAGGGCTGACATGTCTCTATGAATAATAGTCCAGGTTGTAATGTAAACCCACTGAGATATACTGTTGTGAAGTAGATACTTTAGTGAAGCTTTAAAACTCTTTTTTCTTTGGTGGGTCAAACGGGGGATGCTGATGTACTACATACCATTTTAAATCTAAAAGACCAAAGGCCATATTCTGTGGCGCCTTGCATGAGTGGTCAAGCTGTGTTTATTGTCCCTGCAGCAGAAAGAATGTTAGATATGTGGAGATGATTTAGACGTAGATAAGGGGAGCTATTAAATGGGCCATCATGGAAAACCAAACTTTTTAAAATAAGAGTTGATGTGGCATGTAAACATTTTTAAAGTATTCAAAGGTCCCGCCCCTCCCCGGTCTATACAGCATGCTTTGAATTTGAATTGTTTTTGTGATGTCACAAAAAAACAACGCATTCATGTGCATCTACTTTTCAGTCTACAGCAGTTAAGATCAACATTGAACTTAGACAGAGCTGCTTTTTGTGAGAGGCCAGACGTGCTGGACAGCCATTTAGAACATCAGTCATTTACATATATTTAGTCTTGAAGGCGCAGGAACAAAAACAGCCTCGTTAATTCTAGCAGATAAAGAGAGGTTGGAAAATGGTCATGCAAAAATGAATTATGGCCATTTTTGGTCATTTTTATACCTGAGAGGGTAAAATCATTCAGTATATGGATGTGAATCCGAATAAATTGTGATATTTGGGAAATCATAATTGTTCATGATTGGATAGACGGTTAACCGCAAACAACAAAAAGGGGAAAAATGATATGATACCCGATATATCATTGGCTGCTGATTAGATCCTCTCGTCTTCTACACAAAGTCTTTTCTCCTCAGTGGATGATGTGAGAACATGTTAGTTTGTCGGAGAAATATAGCTGTTCCGTACGGAGCCCCGCTGGTGACATCCTGTATAAATAAAAATAAGGTGTGGCCACGCTTTATTAATGCATGGGAACAAGATCCTAATGTGTGGCCACGACTTAGTAAGGCATGGGAATGAGATGATTAAGTTGTGGCCATGACTTAGTAAGGCGTGGGAACAAGATCAGGGCTTAATAAGGCGTGGCCGTAACTGCCTACCTTGTTGTACACGTTCTTCATAACACAGTATATAGAACGTAGTGAATACCAAACATTGATTTCAGTATTCAAATGCTGGTATAGGGTTAACTGAGTAACTGAGTACACACACATTCCGAATTCCGTACTAGACATTGAAGCAGTGAGACAGGGTGGGTTGGTATGTCTGAAGAGTCAAAGATTCGACTGGCAGACATTAAACGGGCCAAATCATAAATCTGTTTTATTTCATTCTTCTCAATGAAGTGGATTCCCTCTATTACATAATTACATTTGGGTGGGTTTACATGCACATTAAAGAAGGTGGTTCTTTAACGGTTCTTTAGTAAGGAAAATGATTTAAAAAGAAAGGTTTTAAATAGAACCATGGACACTCAAAGAACGCTTTCCATGATTGAAATATTCTTTGTTTCATGAAAGGGTTTTTGAGATTGATGGAAAATGTGCTGCATATGGGTCTATATAGAACCTTTTTGAAAAGGAAAACTCATGATGTCAAGCCTGTAACAAGCAGAAGAACCCTCTTGGTGCTATATAGAACCCTGTGTTCTCCATAAATCTAAAGAACCCTTTTACAATGCAAAGACCCCTTTAATCATGCAGAGGGTTCTTTAAATGTCCATGGTTCTATATAGAATCATTTTCTTTATTAAAGAACCTTTGAAGAAGCATCATTTTTAAGAGTGTACCAACAAGGACACACAGTGTCACTAAGGTGACGCACTACTCCTATGAAGCAGCAAAAGCTATTTGACTGCTAATAGCGCTCCCTTGTGGAGAATTTCCAGTCTGCCAAACATGAGTGGGATAGTGAATGATTTACAAGCCTTTAAGGTGAGGTTACTTGTGTCTAAAATGTCATGATTCATATTTTTTTGTTTTACATTATTCCTTGGAAGCTGTCTTTGTTACAGTGCCTTGAAAGACTGGTATAGGTAAATGACCTCTGTTTTGATTGGCTCCCCTGTATACAGGCTGAAACATCCTGTATAACATTAACTCACACTGCTGTAGTCTAAATGGGTGAATCTTTGTAAGCGTGTTGGTTGTTGTGGTCACATAAACCACATTTACATTTCAACTATGAGTACGTTTCCACCTATGAATGCATGGGCTGGGAAGTGAACGGTGTGTTTTGAAACTTTAACAATGTCCACATACCACACTAAACAAACTAACAAAACAAGAAAACAGAAAATTAAGCTTTCAATACTATTGCCTCTTTAATATCATCACATATGGTAAGATCTCTATCACTCTCTCAGTCCCGTCTGAAGTAGCCTGTTGATCAGGCCTTGTTCTTTAAAACTCCACAGTGGTTTTCTGTATACTATATATTGTTGAGCAGTGGCTGATTAAAATGTTCAGAAAGTGCTGGGCACAATAATATTCCAAACTATAAAAATGGCGCATATACTTATCTATATTATAGTGCTATGGTGTCCATAATTTAATTTGTAGGCTGTTGCATGGTGAGCTGGATGCAGACTTCTCTGTAATTGTGCCTTTCTATTTTTCTTTCATTTAACTGTTACTTATGCAGATAAATGTAGAGGGATGTACAAATACACTTTCATAGAACTACATTTAGGCCCAGAGGTCTTTTTGACTGACATCTTCTATTAAGAGTACATTCATCAGTCCCAGTGCTTCCTCTGTTTGCCTTTCACCTTGATATGCCAAGATTTAACACGAAACGTCTGGCCAAGCTGTTGTGATAATGCATCTGGCCTTAGAGAACAAAAGAGCATTGATTTTGATACTAAACATGTACAGATTCTGTTTAAAAGAGAGTAACTCAGAGAGAGATGGAGTTGGATAAATGTATTATGTGTCAGATGAGATGGTATGAGGCAAAGATAAAGAGAGACATAGAGACATTGTTCACAGATTAAAGGTATTGTTGATTAAAGAAATAGTTTGGCAAAAAAATCTCTTTTCAACAGTTTTCCATTTACCCCAGATGTGGTAGATCAGCAACGACATGGGTGGTGTCTAAATTAGGCTTCTTTAGTTTAGTGAGGCCAACATTGCTAACAGACACTGGAAGTTCACATACACCCAATTTTTGGGTGACTATGAACTACAAAAATAAACTTCACCATGTAGCTGAAATGATAAGGAATGGATGCTGCAGATCCAGTTCACAGATCTTGTTGCTTCTTTTTAATTATGTGTATAAATCTTTCATTTGTCTGCCCCAGCATTCAGCTACCCTAAACCACACTGACAAGTCTGTGCAAACTTAATGACGACCTCGATGATGTTTCAGTGAGTTGAGAGAAATTCTGTGGATGTATTCACAAAAAAGATTTGGGTGTCTATTGAGTGTTTGTTAGCAATGTTAGCCTTGAAGCTCCAGTGCGAGAAAGAAGCAAAACATCTCCTACATTTGGCTGACGCTCTTATCCAGAGCGACTTACAATTTGATCATTTTACACAGGTAGGCCAAGGTGGTGTTAGGAATCTTGCCCAAGGACTCTTATTGGTTTAGTGTAGGGTGTTTTACCCAGGTGGGGATTGAACCCCAGTCTACAGCATAGAAGACAGAGGTGTTGACCACTACACTATCCAACCACATCTCTTTACACAGCACTTAAATGGGCATTGAATTATAAGCTGCACTTATTTTATTGTACTGCACTCTGTATTGTAGTTTATTGCATTGTATCTTATTGTTATTGTATTGCATTGAATGGCACAGAGTTCTGCGTTCAACTCTGTTTCTTTTTCTCTTGGTGTCTGCAGTGACATATTTGTTTCTAGCAGTATCTGAGCTCAGGACTGTCTTTTTCTCTAAGCTATTGGTAACTAGCAAAGATACTTTCTCTAGATTGACAAAGCACTTCTTGTAAGTCGCTCTGGATAAGAGCGTCTGCTAAATGCTGTAAATGTAAATGTAAAACTTGGACACCAAGGTGTGTCACGGCTGATCAGCTACAACAAGGGCAAATAGAAATTTTTCGTTAAATCATTCCTCTAAGCACCAACACAAACTGTTTTTAGCATTTTTTTTCACTCAGGCTAATGAAAGCTTTTAGTTTTATTAGGTCGGGGATCATCTGTCCCGTCAGAGGCGGCAAAGAACATGAGGGTGTTTTTGCCAAACTTAGTGAGTTTTTAGATGCTCTAAAGCTGCACCCATAAACAAAGGCAGGATGGAAGTTGTTGTAGTCCTAAAGTCTTGAATGATAACCAGTGGACCAATGCATGTTCAATGGTCTGGTTCATCCTGGCGAGATGTAATAGGCCTCTCTGCAGAAAAGATCCATTTCATAGCTTGGCCTTTTTCATTGTGCCTGAATGAAGTTTGTGCCACAGAGAGGGCAAAAAAGTGCTGATCTGTGCGATTCTTTGTTCAGGAATACACACACAGTTGACAGCTATAGTAGTGCTAAAACTATTTTGGGCTGATTAACTTACCAATCTCTTGTAAACCTTGAAAAGCTTGACAACTCTGAAATAACTAATATTCTTCATATTTGTTGGAAACCCTTCTGTTAAGATGAAAAAACAAGTGTGTTACCAAAAAACAGAACCATTTACACCTCAAAGCCAATTACAGTCCTATGATTAATTATACTTAATTATTGAAAATAGAGAACTAAAAATTGGTTGGGCCTGAATTTTTAGGGTTAATTTTACTGGAATATTATGAGCATTTTATAACCAATTTTTTTCTACACGGCAGAAAGTTTGGGAGAGTACAGCTTATATTTATGCGATTAGCCCAGTTTTTTTAACTGGGACCAGTGACATTGAATAAGAGGCCACAACTGTTTTTCATTTGAGAGTTTTTTTTTTTATGGTGTCCTTTTGTGTTGTTTGTCACATCTGATCAAGGCCTTGCATGTAGGCCAAAACATCATGTTTTTAACCAGATTAAGTTGCCCTTTTGCATTGGATAGAGTGAGTTTTGTGCATTTTTACCTGAACTTCAGAAGCACCTCACCTTTGATAGCACCTTTTTTCTTCAACTTGTTACAACTGAGGTTAATTTCAGTCTTCTTTAGTTATTTAACTGGTAGACAACAGTAGATGATAATAACAGGGATTTTGCCAAGAGTCAAATAGTCAAAATAGTCTATACACAATATATTTTACAAGAAATTTCACATAAGCCTCAACAACTTATAATATATAAACATAATTGATATAATGTTTTTTTAATCATTTTTTAATGTTAAAGATTAAATTTTTATTGTTTTCACAGTAACTGTTATGTACAGGAGAGTAGCATATTATTCCATCTCAACAAACAAACAGGCACAGTTAATGATCGCACATCTAGGAGAATAGGCATAAATTACTTTCAGAGTTTTTAAAAAAATAATAATTATAACAATAAGAAATTTATTCAGAAGTATTGAGAAGTGTTACAAAGCCACCAGGCAAAAGAACGTAAATACTCTACAGCCTTGTTCCACATTTCACAGTATAATATACATTTTGGGTTAAAAGAATAGGACATGCATTCCAGTATCATTTTAGCTAATACTTTACTGAGTGTACATACAGAGGTGTCACCTAAAATCATTAGTCTTGAAGAGGTATATAAACATTAGTGATCTTGGACAGATGTTCAATAATACTCCTCCAGAAAGATCTTACATATGAGCAACACCATAACATATGGATAAGTGACCCATTTTTTTCAGTATAATGTGTTTTCTCCCACCTGTCCAGTGTGTATACTGCCTTCCATCCAATGACTGCTGGGATAGGCTCCAGCTCCCCCCCGTGACCCAGAAGGATAAGCAGCTTAGAAGATTGAGTGTGTGGGTGTGTTTTCTCCCTTTATATCAGAGCTTATTTTCTTGTCAGGGGTCTTGCTTTCAGTTTTCTGCAGGGATATTTCTCAGTCCTAGGACTTGCATTTTCTGCTTCTTACCATCCAAGTAATCCAAACACATTCACTGATGTTGCGGTCTGGACTCTGGCGTGGACAGTCCATTTTTCTGAGAACACCAGCAGCTTATTTGTTTGATTTGCACATTGTCTGCTTTGTCTACTTCCTTTTCTCTGTAAAGGCTTCTTGACAGCTGCACATCCCTTCAGACACATAGTGTTGAGTTGTCGTCTTACTGTGGAAGGATGAACAGAAACACCATGTGAAGCTCCTGTACCAAAGATGAAAACTTCAAATACCGTTTAACTGATGGTGACGTTTTGGTGTCTACCAGGTCTTACACAGATGTTAGGAGTCCCATTCTCTCAATATCTTTCTCTGTATCATTTTTTGAGCTTTTTAAACGTATTTTCTTTTCTCTATTGGACAGTAGTGTTTAAACAACCTCTAAATTCTTCACATTAGTATTTGTGTGTATTGTCATTGATATGGTTACTACTTTACAGAAGAAGTATATTTATTAAGGCCACTGTCTTGCATGAGGCCGCTGTCTGGGATATTATGTCTTTTTTAGGACCAGCTTAATATCCACTCTTATATCCGCTGCCTGTTGCAATGCCCTGTTCATGATGTGCTGACATTGAGGATCCATCTGCGAACACTGTGTTCTAATTGTGACAGAGACGAGGGCGGAATTTCCACTGCAGATGTTTCTTTTGCTTGTGCATCACTGAAGTTCCTCCAAGAGGAAAAGTCGGGGTTTCTGAGCATCTGGTCCTTCTGGTTCAGCCATGTGTCTCTTATGATGACAACATGGTAATGAAGTGAGGACAAGTTTTCAGTAAGGGCTTATATGGAGGTTGAGTGGTGTTTGAGACAGAAATTTGGTTCTTATTTTTCTCTTTCATTGCACTTACAAATTAAAGATTATGACCTCTGTCATTACGAATAAGAACATTCTAACTTTGAGGAAGGAAAATACTCTTGGCAGTGAGTGGTAATTGCTCGGTTTTATTTTATAAAGTTAAGTATATGTTTAGAAACGGGAGCAGGTGACAAGTCAGAGTTTAAGCTGTGGTTTGCTTTGGTTAATTGCCAGGATCACACTTCGAGGCTGTCAAGTGGAAAGACATTGGATGGTGTGTCAGGTTTGGTTTAAAGCTGACATTAAAGGAAAACTCCAACATTTTTCATCTCACTCTCTATCTGACACACCTGTGTCATACTACTGATTACCACAAACCAGTGGTGGACAGTAACTAAGTAAATGTAATTGGTTGCTGTGCTTAAGTAGTTTTTTCGCGTATCTGTACTGAAGTTTTTCCTTTTGAGCAACTTTTCACTTTCACTCCACTACATTTCAAAGTCAAATATCTTACTTTTTGCTCCACTAAAGGCTACTTTACCACTGGTTTTTGTGGACATAAAAATGTAACATGTCAAAACAAAAGAAGCGCACAGCAAGAACACCAATCAGGGCACAGCGGTCACTTTGTAAATAGACCACAATGTAGAGATATGTACACATATGCAGTTGTGACTGACGCGTCTTTCTTCTGAATTTATACAAACACTTTTTCATTTGATCGGGTGCCCACTGCTCGCCAGCCTTCTGACCACCATTGAGCTTCATTCTGTACAACGCTGTGCAAACCTCACCCTCATGAACTGACCCTCCCAATGATGCTGCTGCTGCAAAAAACTAATCTAATCAACCATTGCTCCACGTGTTTTCTCCAATACTTTATACTAACACTGTTTGCTCTCCGGTGTCAACCAGAGGAGGATGGGTTCCCCTTCTGATTCTTGATTCCTCTCAAGGTTTCTTCCTCCTACACTTAGGACGTTTTTCCTTGCCACTGTCACCACTGGCTTGCTCGTGGGGCTTGGACCTGGATTTTTCAGTAAAGTGACAACACGTGTTGTAAAAAGAGCTGAATAAATACATTTTGCTTGCTTGCTTTATAGTAAATTTGTTTTGGCTAGTTTATATTTATGAACAGAGACCTACAGATCAATATAGTAAAGGAAACTCATCTGTGAGTCTGTGTTTAAAGTTTTTATTAAACTTGTACTTGTAACTAAGTTGCAAATAAATGTTAAACTGAAACTTTGCCTGTTTGTAAAGATTGATTTGCCACTTGGTTCTACCCATTGGAAATTGTTTGCCTTCAGTGTTTTGTGCTTATGATCATTTTAATAGACATCAGTGTCCCACTAATTAATGACATTCTATTAAACGACTGGTTTATCAAGAGAGACACTGGAGTATTTTCACCTAAAATGAGTTCATGAGGCAAGTCTTGTTACAAAAATGATAATTGCTTTTGGGCAGTTGCTGAATTCTATGCATTAGGATGAGGCAGACGTGGTGTTTTAGTTACGCTTGTTAAATACTGCAAAATATATACAATATATTGAATACAAACTTGCTTACTTTCACTTTCTCCATGGTTTCCCTGTGAAACCTCTAACGACACAACTATGCTGATAATATGTTGAATTATTCCCTCTATAAAATAAACAAGTTATGCAGACTGTTTAATTTATAAATGATAAATAATAAATAATATTTTTGACTGAAGAACTGATGGAATTCAGCAACTGCAGATTCATTTGTATGTGAAGGAAAGCAGGACACAAACGACGATAAGGTAAAATGTAATATGGACATTTATTAGAGATTTTTGGCTAATCAGGTTCAAGTAAACATAACTTGAGCCATGTTCACACAATCTCATAGCAATGTTATCCTCAAATTTGACTTCAATTGGACTGATATTTCTCAAGATGCACTTAGAGACAGACTTAGAGACAGTTGATTATTGAGTTGTGTGTATAAGTCATATAATTCAATAATACTAAAAATAGCTAATAATTAGCTATTAATAAACTGTTGTTTTTCTGCCTTCTTGGTGGCTATAATAAGCACCATTTTGAAGCATTTAAACAACCACAATGAGAGCTAGCCAGGCTAAAGTACAGCCTCCACAGGGTGGGGTTAGTTTTAACAGTGTTACAACAAATGGATTAGTCTATTTATACCCCACATACATTCAGAACAGTTGATTTTGTTTAGAAGTGTTTATGCACTGATTCTTTAAAAACATATGATAGACGTCATGTAAATAAAATATATCTCTACGTATTAGTATATTGTGTGTGTATAAATAAATAAATAAATAAATATATATATATATATATATTTTTTTTAATAGAGAAAATACTTGCTATATGCTACATTTGTGGGATTCTTTGGTCGCTTGTGCAGCCATCTTGCCGGTTTTTCATTTTTCTCATAACACTCCATTTAAAGTGTGCCTCTGAAAAAATATTTAGATGGCCATGGCCAAATATTTAGATGGCCACTAACACTTCACCCTACCCCTCTATCTCAACAAAAACTGGGACTCCCTACCCCTAGGTGTGAACGTGCAGTATGGAAGGCTAAGTGGTAGGGGCAAGAGGTGACATGGGATTGGGCCTAGGATTAAGAGGAGCAGTGCTGAAGTGCTCCTTTAATGGCTGGAGTATCATCAGTGGTGCAGTAGTGACTGTAACCCCTCAGCCATACAGTGAACCCTCGGCTCAGCTCAGTCTTTGTCACAGCAGAGACATCATCACGCTCAGCTGGAGCAGGTTCAGCTATGACATCATGAATGTGCTCTCCACCCTCCCAGACACACACTCACTTACACACACACACACACACGCTGACTGATGGTCAGAAATACACCCCCTTCCTGTCTAATGAATAGCTTGAGTGTTTGCAAATCCCTGTTAGACGTTTACACCGCCACCACAAACTGTATGACCAGTCATGCCCCAGACACACACACATACACACACACACATATGCATGCATACATGCCAGCTGTCTCATTATTCTCCCCTTTCTGCCAAAATTTGGGGGATTTTTCACAGATAAAGACTTTTTACAAGTGCTTGCAAAATTTTTCTTAAATGGATTTCTGTGTAATATTAATTTCCAGTGCAGGTGTGTGGTGATCCGTGCTGGGTGGAACATTAAATCAATGCATGGCAGAAGGCAACAAACCACTCGGTTATTTATTCATAGCCTTCTGTTGAAAAGAGCACTCAGCAGACAGTCACCACATAATGATTTTACTGACCTCCGGCCGGAGGGAAAATGGCCCTGCTACTATAATAATGTTGAAGGGAAACATACTGACTTGTCTTTTTACTCCATGTCCACACTCAGGGTCCACAGAGCAAAGAACAAGTCACCATTCAAACTAAAAGTTTAAGAGCTGACAAAATTTTAGAACTTGTTCTGTAATTTTCCAAATAGTGTTTCACAGTCAAGCAAAGCTGCCTCTAGACATTTAATAATAACTACAGATTACTAATTATTCTGTATTTTATGTAAAAACTTAAGGGTACATTTTGAGGCACTCGGCTTCATGTAGATGTGTTAGTAGTTTTGTACCCCCCTGAAAATGTTTAGCTTGGACCCCTTATCTTACCTTATTTCCCCTTATCACAAAATTATGTAGCTCCTTAGCTCCAGTTCTCACTTAGCATGCAGCAAGCTGTGAATATAGTTTTAAGGAACATGGGACAAAATTATAAAGTGATGTTTGCTGCTTCTCAAAAGTGTTGCATTTGTATGCATGTTACATGGAAGGGTGACAGATTGTAAGATGCCCTACTGTAGGCCCTGTTTTTATAACTAGTCCTCAATTGTTCTTCAGTTGTTATCTCTTTGGAGTTCTTGGAATCTATCTAATCCTCCCTCCCTCCCTGAAGCCCCTGGTTAATGTTCATAAAAGTATATGAAGAGCGCAACCAGTGGGTTTAAATTGCTGTTAGAACCAGGGGGTATAAAAAGATGTTAGAACCAGGGGGCACAAAATGTGTGAGATATTGTGTTACCCCTAAGATAATACAGATCTAAACCACTTTCTTTTATCTTAAAGGGCCCAAAAAAGGGCCACTTTTTTCATAGTTTAATGTTTTCCTTGAGGTTCACTTATGATGCTAGTGTGGGTTTATGTTTCAAAAACAGTCATAATTCATTTTTACGTGACTATTTTTGAACCTTTTTCTATCCCTTAGAATTAAACAGGCTGTTTTTGGTACTGTGCCTTTTAGGACTGATATATCTGTTAGAATAAAACCTCTCATCTCCAAAAAAAGGTAACTTTATAAGACAATGAACACATTTCTTAAATTTGAATGGAAGTAAATGGAGAAATATTTTTTTCCAAGACATATTAGACCATTTCTGTTGGCCCGTTCATCATGACATTTTGAAACAACATAAAAGGCAACTGCCTTTTTCAATTCGTGTCAAAAAATTCAATGGTTGGTTGCCCTGCATTGTACCTCATTCAAAGAGCAGTCTGGGCTGAAACACTCCTCATTAACTTCACTGTGAATGGGCGGAGCAAAACATCTGTAAGCTGAATAGACAGATGAATGACATCAGAAAAACGATGAATTTGAAACTGGCTGTGTTTGAAGCTTAGTTTGCCTATGTGGACTGTATGAACTGGAAGTCAGTGTTTTGAAACTTTAGCAATGTTGTATCTCTCTCTCTCTCTCTCTCTCTCTCTCTCTCTCTCTCTCTCTCAGGTCAGAGTGTGTCAGTGTGTCACTAGTGTCTCAGTGATGTTCTCCCACTACTGTGTCCTGCTGCTGAGCGTGTTCAGCCTGACCCCTCTCTCTCTGGCACTGCCCTTTGAGCAGAGGGGCTTCTGGGACTTTGGCATCGATAGTGATGGCGGAGGCTTGATGACGACGATGATGAGGGATGAGGAAGAAGGCTCAGCCATGGAGGAACCGTCACCTCCAGAGTTCCCCATGTGTCCGTTTGGGTGTCACTGTCAACTGAAGGTGGTCCAGTGCTCAGATCTGGGTGAGTGTTAGAGTCACAGATGTGTGTAATAGAGAGGATGAAAGAAAAAGAGAGATGTTGAGGCAACAATTCAAACAGAAAAATCACATTTATGCAGTTTTCCCTTCACTTCAAATTAAGTCAGTCAACCCAGGACACTAACACAGTTTGTTACTTTATCCTTGCCCTGCAGCTACACTATATTGCCAAAAGTATTCGCTCGTCTACCTTCACACGCATGAGATCAGGACTGCAGGCCAGTCAAGTTCTTCCACACCAAACTCACTCATCCATGTCTTTATGAACCTTGCTTTGTGCACTGGTGCTCAGTCATGTTGCAACAGGAAGGGGCCGTCCCCAAACTGTTCCCACAAAGTTGGGAGCATGAAATTGTCCAAAATCTTGGTGCTGAAGCATTAAGAGTTCCTTTCACTGGAACTAAGGGACCAACTCCTGAAAAACAACCCCATGCCATAATCCCCCCTCCACCAAACTTTACATTTGGCTCAATGCAGTCATGCAAATGCAAATACTGTTTTCCTGGCAACCGCCAAACCCAAACTCGTCCATCGGATTGTCAGATAGAGAAGCGTGATTTGTCACTCCAGAGAACACGTCTCCACTGCTTTAGAGTCCAGTGGCGGCGCGTTACACCACTGCATTCGATGGTTTGCATTGCACTTGGTAAGGCTTGGATGCAGCTGCTCAGCCATGGAAATCCATTCCATGAAGCTCTCTGTCTGTGCTGTTCTGGAGCTTATCTGAAGGCCACATGAAGTTTGGAGGTCTGTAGCGATTGACTCCGCAGAAAGTTGGCGACCTCTGTGCACTATGGGCCTCAGCATCTGCCGACCCTGCTCTGTCATTTTATGTGGCTGACCACTTTGTGGCTGAGTTCCTGTCATTCCCAATCACTTCCACTTTGTTATAATACCACTGACAGTTGACTGTGGAATATTTAGTAGTGGGGAAATTTCACGACTGGACTTGCACAGGCGGCATCCTATCACGGCACCACGCTGGAATTCACTGAGCTCCTGAGACCCATTCTTTCACTAATGTTTGTAGAGGCAGTCTGCAGGCCTAGGTGCTTGGTGTTATACACCTGTGGCCTTGGAAGTGATTGAAACACCTGAATTCAATGATTTGGATGGGTGAGTGAATACTTTTGGCAATATAGTGTACGAGTCTAATGTAGCTAACAAGTTATGGAAGTAATTAAATAAATAAGTATTGGTTTCTTAAGTGATTTTGAACAGCTCCGACATGGTAACTTTACAGGAAAGATTATTTACTTTTAATGTAACTGCTGTGCTGAAATAATGTTAAAACTAAAAATCTGAAAAAATTGAGATACCTGTTGTTTTCTGGACAGTGATAATATGCTCACTGTATGACATACTGTTATTTACATGCCTTTGATGTAAGTCACCAAAAGCTGCCTGAGAGGAAGTTATGCTGTAGATTTTCCAGCTTTAACTGAAGTGGCGTATTTGAGTGTGAATAAAAGATTAATGTGTTTTACAACAATAGAACTCCAACGACAGAAGAGATAGAATTAAGAGATGATTAGTATTTATATTACTTGACTGAAAACACCTGTAAAACATAAGATACATAGCATCATTAAATGACTATTAAACTATTATCTGTTTTGGTCGTCTAGCAAGCCAGTTACCGCAGTCTTGCATTCTTGAAAAAGAACTGTGTGTTTGGTGCTTCACAAAATTGGTTTCCATGACTGAGCAGCTACACACAAGCCTACAATCAAATGCACAATGCCACACGTCGGGGGCAGTGGTGTAAAGCACACCACCACTAGACTCTGGAGCAGTGGAAACTTTCTGTGGAGAACAGTTCCAGTGTGACTGAGCCACCAGCGTGGCTGTGCTTTTTACCTTGTACAAAGCAAGGTCCATAAAGACCTGGCTGGGTGAGTTTGGCCCTCACAGAGCCCTGACCTCAACCCCATCAAACACCTTTGGGGTGAACTAGAGTGGAGACTGTGAGCCAGGCCCTCTTGTCCTACACCAGTGTCTAACCTCACAAATGCTCTTCTGGATGAATGGACAAGAAAATCCCACAGACACATTCTGAAACCTTGTAGAAAGCTTCCCAGAAGAGGGGAAGCTGTTATAGCTGCAAAGAGGGACCAACTCCATATTAATGCCTATGGATTTAGAATGGGACGTCATAAAAGCCCCTGTAGGTGTAATGTGTCGGTGTCCCAATACTTTTGTCCATACAGTGTGTGGTTGTCCCAATACTTTTTTGTCCATATAGTGGAGATGCGAAGTCATTCACACTAAGATTAAAGTGCAACATCTGTATAGTTTGGGTAGTGTTTGTATTCATGATCTGGTAGGTGCCATTGCCCGTGACCAGCTTAACAGCTTGAGGGTAGAAATTGTCCTTGTACTTGGTGGTTCTAGACAATGTTTTATTGTCTCATCCCAGATGACAGCGAGTGGAACAGAGAGTGTCTTGGTAGCTTGGTATACTGCTAGCTTTCTTCAGGCATCTTTTATTAAATGCCCTCTATGAGTGGGAGGACAGCTTCAGTGATGAAGTGCACAGTGTTCCCCACCCTTTGCAGGGCCTTCTTGTCTGCAGCAGCAGAGCTGCCATACTAGACTGTGATGCAGCTGGTCAGTGTGGTCTCCACTGTGGACCTGTAAAGGTTGCAGAGCAGCTGATGTGGAAGGCTGACTCTCCTCAGCCTCCCAAGGAAATGGAGGCATTGTTGGGCCTCTTGAAGACAAGTAACAAGTTTGAAATGGTATACAAGCTGTTATTAAGATTAAATGACCCTTATTAGTCCCACAACGGGGAAATTTCACCTCCACATTTAGCCCATCTGTGAAGTGAAACACCACATACATTCTAGTGAGCACACTTGCCCGGAGCGGTGGGCAGCCCAATTCACAGCACCCAGGGAGCAGTTGGGGGTCAGGTGTCTTGCTCAAGGACACCTCAGTCATGTGCTGTCGGCTCTGGGGATCGAACCGGCGACCTTCCAGTCACAATGCTGGGTCACTATCCTTCAGCCCATGACTGCCCCAGGATACTGATGAATGTTTAGAGTGTATAGAGTATATAACCATTTTGGTGGATGAGTGAAAGAAGGAAGGAATGACTAAATAGTCAGGAAGCGATAAGGAGTGGGAGTCAGAGTGGTTGTCTCAGAGAGAAAGAGCATGCAAGAGAGAGAGATAGAGAGCCAGACAAAGAGAGAGAGAGATGCGAAGAAAAAGAAAGGCATTCTTCAGGGATTTACCCAAAGAACATGGAGGAAACAGAGGCTTTGATTCAAACGATGAAATGGTTCTGTGTAATTTCCTCGCAAGCTTTGAGGAGCGATGGCGTGTTGTTCTTGGGACGCACACAGGATGTTTGACAGGAAGGAGTGGAGAGAGAGAGAGTTGGGGCAGGGGGAGCATCCTGCACACAGAGACATGCTGAAAGGCTCGGGTTGAAGAGCTGTTGTTTATTTATGAATTAAGGATAAAATAGGGCGTGATTAACCCATCATGTCAACCAATGAACGCATACAACAAGGTCACATTTGCAAACAGAAGCTCTGGTCAAACAGAGGTCCGCTTCACACTGCTTATTTCTCCCTCTGTTTTTCGTTCCACTGGTGGAAAATAACAGAAATACGCCAGTTATTTTGGGGAGAAATGTACTAGCAATAAGTTTGTCATTTGCTGTAAATCATGTGTTTATTTCTTTTTAGTCATTGATGTGAGTTAAAGATCACCTAGTTGACAGTCATTTTACATACAGATGTTCACTCAACCATCTAGTTTCTTCCCAATTTCACTTTGCAGAAAATTAGCAGTTAGTCACGTTAACTCGAACCATTGAAATTAGACAATAAATAAATAAATAAAAATAATTTACTATCTCTACGCATGAGAATTGACTGTTTTCAGAAGTGGCTTGTACTATCCATCCATCCATCCATTTTCTAAGCCGCTTCTCCGTCAGGGTTGCGGGGGGATGCTGGAGCCTATCCCAGCAGCCTTCGGGCGGAAGGCAGGATACACCCTGGACAGGTCGCCAGTCCATCGCAGGGCAGACAGACAGACACAGACAGTCACTCACACACTCACACCTAGGGGCAATTTAGCATATCCAATTGGCCTGACTGCATGTCTTTGGACTGTGGGAGGAAACCGGAGAACCCGGAGGAAACCCACGCAGACACGGGGAGAACATGCAAACTCCACACAGAGAGGACCCTGGCCGCCCGGTGGCTCGTACTAATGAGCAGTAAATCCATTTACTTAGTTAAATGGACTTAAATGCAGTTTGTTCTGATTGAGCTTTTCCAAAAGATGATACTTTTTTACTTTGACTTTAACTGTATTTGTGAAGAAAATAATCCATGCTTTACTCAATTCCAGGTTTGACATTTAGCTGCTTTAGCTTCTTTTTTCTGTTCAATTTCCTTCTGTTCAGCACCTGGACTGCTTTGTTGTTCCTCACAACTCTAACTTTTAGGGTTTTTTTCTTCTTTTCCACCAAAAGAATCCCAAAAAGGTCTCATATTGATAGATGCTGAAAGTTTCACTGAAGCTCTTTAAGTTACTCAATACTTAAAACCTCTGTATAACTCATTAAAAATGTAAGCAGAGTCATTCAGTTTGGTTTGATGTGAAATGCTTCATTCTATAGTGAGAAAGATTCACAGTGGTTGTGATAGAAACCAGATGTGGGAGGAGTTTTAATGCCTCTAGAAGTTTCCATACAGAGAGATATTACCTAAAGTATTTATGGATACACTGCCCGGTGAATGGTGAAATGGTGAAACATTGTTTTACTGTAGTTTTTAGATAAGATTTTGACCAGACCCATATTTTTAAAACACACAAATGGTGGAGAGTTACATGCAAGCAAAACAGACCAAAATAATTTTTTTTACGACTTTTATCATTTGTTTCACAGTATTTTACCATTATCAATATTACATATAACAATATTTGTAGACATACTGGTCAGTCTGGATAGTAAAAAAAAGTATACAGGTGTAGACAGTGCAACTTCTGGTTCCTGTCATCACCACTGTAAAGATATCTGACTCAGTATATTTCTCTAGAATAGTGCCGTTCATATCAAACCACTCTGAATTACTTTTTGACTGAATGACTATTGAATTATGCAGAAGCTTATAAAAATCAATAAGTGGCTTAGAAGATTAGTTTTAATTAGTAGCCTGATACTTTTGCACTTTCACTCAGATTGTATTTCTTGAAAGATACTGTTACTTTAGAAATTATTTAACAGAAATAACAATACTTTTAATAATAATTTTTAATAGAATGTCATTAATTAGTGACGCTAGTGTCTATTAAAAGCATCATAAGCACAAAAAAGTGTGGCTCTGAAATAACATTTTCCGAACAAGCAAAGTTTCAGTTTAAGATTTATTTGCAACTTAGTTACAAGTTTAAGTTTAATAAAAACTTTAATCACAGGCTCACAAATCAGTTTTGTTTTACTATATTGAAATTTACTATAAAATGAAATGGTGTTTGTATAAATTTTGAAAAAAGACACATCAGTCACGACTGCATATGTGGACATATTTCTATATTGTGCTCTATTTACCCACAAAGTTGAGAGCAATATGTTATATCTGTTGACTAATTCTTTGATGTGTGATTGTCAGTCAATGATTGTATTAACACCGTCCTGTCTTACCTGCTAAAGTGACCTAAGTATAGTGTGGATGAGCTTGCACTGGGTCAGTATGTCCACCAGGTCAAAACAAGCTCAAAACAAAGTGACCGCTGTGCCCTGATTGGTGTCTTGCTTTGCGCTTCATTCATTTGAACATGTTACATTTTTCTACATGCATAAACCAAAAGGAAGACAGATTTATCATAATATAGAGGAGGAAAAAGAAAAATATTTAGAAATGTAGTGGAGTGAAAGTAAAAAGTTGCCCATAATGGAAAAACTTCAGTAAAATACAGATTTTTCTCTTACTTTTCTGTAGGCGCCCCATCCTAGTCCTGGAGATCTGCTATCCTGCAGAGTTTAGCTCCAGTCCTAATCTAACACACCTGATCCAAGTAATGAAGGCCTTCAGAGGTATCTGAACATTCCAGCTCTGCAGAATGGCAGATCTCCAGGACCAGGATTGAGCACCCCTGCTTTTTTGTATGTCTTATCTGGGTCATCTATGTAAATAATAAACACATATTTTTGGGGGGCAGATTTGCATAAGGCTGTGGCTGGTGGGCTGTAGTTGTTGTGTAATTTAATGGTCAGAGTTTGGCCTGACTTGGTAGGTTGGTGAGCTATACTGGCTCAGTGCTCATCATCTGTGGCAGGTGGGAGACCAGCAAAGAAAAAATACCCAACGTCCCTGCAAATAAAGAGGAAATCCTCCCAATATTTTCCAACTGGCAGACAATTCTCTGTCTCTGAAGAGAGCAATAAGCCGGACGGGGTTTTAATTAATACAATTAAATCATGTAAATTACATAATGTCATTTATTGTTAACGATATCTACAATAAACCCAATCAGCCACTAAGATTTTAGAACTAAAACTGTCTGTTTTCTAACAGTCATTAAAACACACACAGCACAGAAATGAGTAAAATATAGGCTGTGAATGAGGTGAATGGTATTTAATTTCTCACTCTTGTTTTTCTTGACCACCTCTAAGAAGCTGGAGCAAAGCCTTTGGACATTTCACATTTACTGCTTTAAAAATGGCTGGAGTTAGACGGAGGCACAAAAGGGGCTAGTATAAATCACTGGACTCTACTGGGGGTTATGAATGTCCTGCTATAGATTATATGGCACTGAATTACAGTAAGAGGAGAGCCTTTGTTTCTGACATGGGCCCAGCATGGCTAACGGCCACACATATGTTCTTGATATACATGAGATACTCATATAGTCAGCCTCAAAATAGGCGTTTTATTTAGTTTATGTTCTTGATCATATTGAGCATGATTCACTGTGTTTAAAGAGCAAAATAATTTTTCATTTTCTTCCACCGTAATAATTAGCGTTTTGTGAGCTTCAGTGCAAAAAAATGATTTACTCTCAATGAATAAAAATGACAAGAAGTTGATCCTCTCAAGGCTTACCACTCAACCCGGCATCTAGCATTCAATGTTGAACTTTTCTTGATGTTTACTTTAGAACACCTATTGTGTCAGTATAAATGAGGGGCACAGTAAAGATCTTTAGTTGCTGTGGGCTCTCCTGCACCGTGCCCCTCACAGAAAATTAAATATAATATCAAAATTTTCTGTATTTAGTGTGTCCACTTTTTGCTTTTATTACAGCTTTCACTGAATGTGTATACACACACTTAATAATCCAACAACTGCAGAAAATCAGATTTTGTCAGTAATCTGATAAATGTATTTATATGCACTTTAGTAATCAGATATCGGGGAAACTCTGGGTTTATATGAGTCAGGCAGTGATCAGATTTCTGCTTTTCAAACGGCCAATAAACTCACAGAAGAAGACGTGATGTAAATGTAACATTGCACCATTTTACCTGCAAATATGAACATACATCATCTAGAAGATGAAAAATATTTAAATCCTTAATTTTGTGGAGAATGTAGTTGGTTTCAGTGTTGCTCCAAAAGTGTTTTGCTGCGTTTCGCAGCAACGTTATTTGCTTATTTCCGGTACAGCAGACAGTTTTGCACATGTGCAGACTGAGAAATCTGAAAGATATTAGAGTAAGAGTTCACATGCACTGAGAAATCTGATTACCGAGATAAAATCCAGCTCTTCATCAGATTTCTTAATCGGATTTCTAGTCATGTTTACATGACCTTTTGAATAATCAGATAACTGCAGAAATCCGATTATGATCGGAATATTGAGCGCACGTAAACACTCAACGTTCTTTTCGGGGAGCTCACTTTCAGTTTTTCAAAGAAATCTGCAGTGATGTTTTTCCACACCTCCAAAGTTCAGTCTTAGAAGTTGGTTGCATTTTCTTCACAATCCAAGTAATCCAAACACATTCAGTGATGTTGTGGTCTGGACTCTGAGGTGGTCAGTGCATTGTTCTTAGAGCCCCAGCAGCGTCTTTGTTTGATTAGAAATATTTTCTTCTTCTTTTTTCTTCTATTATCTTTCTTTTTAAGGGCAACCTGAAAGCTACACATCTTTTCAGACCCATGGCGCTGATTTGTCTTCTCATAGTAATAGGATGGACAGAAACACCTGTGGATTTTTTCAGATTTACAGCAAGAGTGGAGTTATATTTTTCTCCTGTCAGATGAAAAATGTAAAGATTGTTTATCTGAGGGTAACAGTTTTGGTTGCCTACTGTGTCTCGCACAGTTGTTAAGAGTCCCATTTTTTCTGTATCTTTTAATAATTTTTTTTTTTTTTCTTTTGTATGAAAGTTCAAGTTATATACGGAATTTCACCAGAAACATCTCCTGATGAAAATAAATGACTTATTTTACTTGAAATGAAATAAATGTTGTAGTTACACATAAAGCCAGAGCATTTTAACTGATGGTCAAGTGGTTTCTGTACTGACCCGAACATGAACAGCTTCATGGCTTGTTGCACGTCTCATACACATTAAGCTTTCGCTCACAGTAAATACCTTGTATCTCTGCAGGGCGTGTGACAGAGGATGTAGTGGTCAGAGTGTCCTATTTCATTACATTTTTATTTATTTGCTTTTATTTTGCTGACACGGAGGAAGCCCTGGCCTAAGAGGCTTTGTGAATTGAAACCAGCTGGGGAGCATATGGTGTGCTCCTTGTGTGAATGCGTATGAGTGTCTATGTGAATTCCACTGTGGTTGTTTGCTTGTGTGTTTGCCCATTTTAAGATATACTTGTCAGTGAGATGTATAGATGTACACAGAGCCGTATATGTTCCACAAGTGCCATAAACTAGCATGTGTACATTTTCTGTGCATGTTTAGGGTTGACCGAAGTCCCCAAAAACATCCCCACTGACACCAAGCTGCTGGACCTGCAGAGCAACCGCATTACCGAGCTGAAGGAGAATGACTTCAAAGGCCTCTCCAACCTCTACGTAAGAAAAACCATTGCTTAATGAGGCTAATACTGAGAAAGAGAATAAAAGAGTCTGTTTAGAAAGAGTTTTCCTGTAGGGTTTTGATGCAAGTAATAAAATATGGTTCTTTATGGACTGTTATATAGAGAAGGGAGGGAAAAGTGTAAGAGGGTAGATGATAAAACAATCCAACAGGATGTTAGAACAGATCAAGTTGTCCTGAAGCAGAATGCCCCTGCTGTTCTGAGAGTGGAGGCCACTGCCAAACTGAATATTTTAGTTCCCTCCTGGACTCACAGCCAAGCGGTTTTTTCTCTATGTTTATTTAGACCGCCAACCAAACACAATATTTAATGTGGGCAATGCATGAAACAGGATTATACTATTAAATAGCAACGTTTGGCTCATACTTTTTTGGATGTTTTATTTCATTATTTCTTAAATAAAATTGCCTGAGTCTTTTCTGTTTCCTTTTGTCCTGTCAACAATAAGTTGTCACTGGTCAACAATAAGATTAAAGGCTGGGATTTGAATCGCACATGCAAATGTATTATTTGACCATCTTTGTTCAGTTTCAGATTGTGACAAGTAAAATTGGCTGGTCTTGTCTTCTTTTGTCTTCTTAGGCTGGTTACCAATGATTATGCTATTAAATAATACCATCTGATTCAAACATTCTGTGTTCAGTTCTGGATTGATGCAATAAAACTGTCCCGGCTGTTTTTCTTTTCCTTTTGTCCTGTCAGGCTTTGTCACTGGTCAACAATAAAATCTCAAAGGTTCATCCGCGGGCCTTCGTGCCAATGCGGCACCTGCAGAAGCTTTACTTCTCCAAAAACCTGCTGACGGCCATACCCAAAAACCTGCCCGCCTCGCTGGTGGAGCTGAGGATCCATGACAACCGCATTAAGAAGGTGGCCGATGGTACCTTCTCCGGCTTGGGCAGCATGAACTGCATAGGTCTGAAAGCTCCCTCGCTATTATGCGTAGCAGTGGTTGCAGTTTGTCTCAACAGCTCCCTTTTTTTAGCTGGAGACAGTTGGTTTTGTGGTGGACGTTCTGACTAATGTTTGACTGTCTTTTGAAATGCCTCTTATAGAAATGGGTGGGAACCCCCTTCAGAACAGCGGCTTCGAGCCTGGAGCTTTCAAAGGCCTGAAACTCAACTACCTGCGCATTTCAGAGTCAAAACTAACTGGCATTCCCAAAGGTGAGTTACGCGTTTAGGACTTTTATGCCACAATCAGTATCAGTTTTATTTCAGGTCATGAGAAATTTATCTTGGTCAATGTACATATTTACTATGTAACATACTGCACAGACAAAGCACAGACAAACTTTCAAAAGCAACACAAAATATAATGGAAAATGGTGGAATTAAAGGAATACTGCAGTGTTATTCATGTTCATCTCTAGCTACTGTATATGCATCATATATTTGATAACCACAGACATCATTTCAGTTTACTTCCCTAGATACTCTTGTATAATAAAATAATGGTTGCTTCAGTTGCTTCAAAGTAACAAAGTAATTCTAAAATATATATATATATATATATATATATATATATATATATATATATATATATAGAGAGAGAGAGAGAGAGAGAGAGAGAGAGAGGATACTGTGCGAAAGTCTTAGGCACCAAGACACATTTTCAAAATCTATTTATTTGTGTAGTATGTTTCTTTGCTGAGAAAAGTGTTAATATTTGAAAAAACAAAATTTATAGAATATTAATTAATAATGATCTCTGTGGTGACTGTGAAGGTGTCAAGGAAAAATATGGACCCAAGACATTTTTGTTACTTTTTATTTTATATTTATGTTTATTTGAATTATGAATACGACTTTATTCTAATGTATATTGTGTTAAACTCAGTGCTGAGGTAAATTGTTTAAAAATTTGCTTAGATACCTAAAACTTTGCACAGTACTGTGTATATATATATATATATATATATAGCCTGTGACCCAAGGATAACATTAGGATTACCTCCAGGGTAAAAGGGGCCAACAAAGTCAGAGAAACAGATGGACTACAGTCTGTAATTGTAGAACTACAAAGTGCAGCTAAATAGTAAGCGGAGCTGATAAAATGGACAATGAGTATAGAAACATACACTTATATAAATAATTAATCCATTTATTTGGGGACCCCCCCGTGAATCTGAGGGAGAAGCGGCTTGGAAAATGGATGGATGGATGGATGGATGGATGGATTTTTTTTTAAGGCAGTCTACATGTACCGCTCTACCATAAATATATTTTAGGCCAAAATCTATTACAAAACAATGTCTCGGGCATCAGGCAACATATTCATAACCATTTCATGTGAAATCTTTCTGTGATGGAGCTTTTAGAGGCATTAAACACTTGAGGTGTCTGGTTCCTATCACCGCCACTGTGAACAATTCAGTCAGTAAGTTTTTCTAGAACAGAATATCCATCCATCCATCCATCCATTTTCTAAGCCGCTTCTCCGTCAGGGTCGCGGGGGGATGCTGGAGCCAATCCCAGCAGTCTTCGGGCGAAAGGCAGGATACACCCTGGACAGGTCGCCAGTCCATCGCAGGGCAGACAGACAGACACAGACAGTCACTCACACCTAGGGGTAATTTAGCATGTCCAATTGGCCTGACTGCATGTCTTTGGACTGTGGGAGGAAACCGGAGAACCCGGAGGAAACCCACGCAGGCACAGGGAGAACATGCAAATTCCACACAGAGAGGACCCCGGTCACCCGGCCGGGGAATCGAACCCAGGCCCTCCTTGCTGTGAGGCAACAGCGCTACCCACCACGCCACCGTGCCACCTAGAACAGAATATTTTACATCAAATTGCTTTGAATGACTTTACTTCTTACTTTTGAATGACTTTACTTCTAACGATTTAATTTAGCAGAGATGCTAAAAATCTGTGGAATTTGGGTTACCATAGCAGCCATGTAAAATTCTGGAACATTTGATAAGTGGCTAAATTTTTACTAAATTTAGTGAACGGGTAGTTATGCTTACTATGTAATCTAAAGTAGATAAATGTCAGTTCAGCTACAGAACCTAATCCCAGTAAACATACCACCAACCAGCCAACTTTCTGAAACAACTGTCCTTACATTAAGGGTAATCTGGACCAATCAAACACAAACTTTGGTTTGATTGGACTAAAAGAACCAGTTTAAAGTGGAATTTTCCTGGACAGACAAACAAAATCCAGGACAATCCAAGAAAAACCTGGCTAGATGGCAACCTTACTGTTACCTTATGCAGGCTTGAAACCAATGATTATTCCTTTAGATATTTTGCTGTGTTTTCCAGATTGACCAGTTAAATATAAAAGCATACTAAGTTACACTATGCAAGTTCTGAGTTTAATGCTATTGTGCACAATATAAACCACATCCCTGTTTTAATCATATTCCGAATGATCCATCTTCTCTTAGATCTCCCTGAAAGCCTCCATGAGCTCCATTTGGATCATAATGAGATCCAGGCAATCGAGCTGGAGGACCTGAGCCGCTACAAGCAACTGTACAGGTCAGTCGCTCCATGACCACTCAGGCCTTAAAGCACTGCCCCTGGGGCCTCCCTGTGGCAACAGTGCCACCTAGTGCTTCACTCTATAAGTACATTTGAGAAGGACACATTGAAAAGCTTTTTGGTGAATTCAGTGGAGCTTTTCGAGGTGAGTCATTTGAGGACGCACAGTGAAATTCAGAATTAAATTACCTACAGACACTGTTTGACAGTCACACCATTGCCGAAAACAGGTAGTGGTGTGTGTTTGTTTTGTAATAAACCAACCAATACAAATAAAAAGCAAATGAAAAGTGTTTATTTATATCCAAAGGAGGCATTTGTGTTTACTGTGACCAATGCACTGGAGCTAATCTAGTGCTGGTGATTTTTCCACTAGGCTGCAGCAGCAACAGGACAAGGGATTTTATTCACTTTCTAGTCCAGCTTGGTCTGTGAGGCTGCAGCACATGACTGATTACAGTGTGTTCATTGTGATTACACCTCGTTTGGTTCCTGCCGTAATCTGCGGGCCTCCTCTATTGTTTCTCACACTTTCACTGTTGTGCTTGTTCACTGATGCCAGGTTGGGCCTGGGCTACAATCACATCCGCATGATTGAGAACGGCAGCCTGTCCTATTTGCCAAATCTCAGAGAGCTGCATTTGGAAAACAACCGGCTGAGTCGCATCCCGAGGGGCCTGCCTGACATGAAGTACCTGCAGGTGGGTGGGGATAGAGGGGGCAGTGAAGAGAGAGCGCAGTAAATCTGTTTGGCAGGGTCAGGCTACCACCGCATGAGAGGAACAGCGAGCTCAGTGCCGAAAGTGCAAAAGCAGGCCACAGGAGTAGAGGGCTGGGTGACAAGTGAGAGCCACTAGAAACAGTTAAAAATGTGCTGTTTTAAATTTGCTGTTCATGTTCTCTTCTTTTATTTACCATGTCAGGTCTTAGAGGAGTCCCATCCAGCATTTTTGTTGTTTTCCTCACTCTTACAAACTTAACAAGTGAACTAGGTGTGTTACAGCAGGAAAAACACAAACCAATGAGTAGACTTACTGGCCACTTACTGAAAACACCTTGTTGATACACCTTGTAAGGGTGCAGTAAGAGACGCTAGCTCATCTTTTTCCATGCACAATTTATGTTAGTCATCCTCAGCTGTCCATCAGTGGTCAGACCACAGGGCCACTGCAGGCTGGATATTTTTGGTCAATGAACTATTTTCAACTTACTGTTAACAGTGGGGTGTTTAAAAAGCTGCAATGCCTTATGTACTCATACCACATCCACACAAACTAAAATGCCACTGCCACGTCAGCGTCACTGCTGTGTTGGGAATGGTCCATATCTGGTCAGCAGGGATCCTATGGTGGTCCCTATTCATTGATGTGCAATCAGGGAGTGGTTAATCAATTTTGCAGTAACAGAAATGCAGCAGTCAGCAAATACCTGCATAGTACATCTACACAGAAGCTGATACACAGCAACTCAGTGTATGTCCTTCTTTTCAGGTGGTCTACCTCCATTCCAACAACATAAGCCGGATAAACGTGGATGACTTCTGCCCTCGTAGCTTTGGCGTGAAGAGGAGCTTCTACAATGGCATCAGTCTCTTCAGCAACCCCGTCCAGTACTGGGAAGTGCAGCCCGCAACTTTCCGCTGTGTCAGTGACCGGCTGTCCATTCATTTTGGAAACTACAAGAAATAGAGCCGAGAGGAGGCCTACAGGAGAGAGGGGGAAACAACGGATAAAGGACAGTCAAACAAACTGAAAAGAAGAGGGATAATCAGAAAGTTGGGGAGGGGGATATAATGCACAGTATGCCTGTGTTTGTGAGGTATTGAAGTTGAAGGAAATATTTGTGGAGGTGAAATAGAAATTGGGGTTTCATCATCCTTAAATTTGTGGAGAAAGCAGAGCATAACAGCACAAACTGGCTATGTTCCAAAGCACATTCACTTAACCTTTTAATGAACTAACATTGAAGACGTTCCAAAAAAAAGTTCAAAACATGGCCAAATTGCACAAATATTTTTAAAAAGTCACAAATGCCAGCTTCTTTTTAAAAGGGCTTCTTATTGTTTACCAAACATGTTCAACAGTAGTGTAATTAACATGTACTCTTATTGACATCAGTGCAGTTCATATGATTATTATTATTATTATTAAATATTAGTTATTTTGTTATTGAAACCAGGTGAGGTGAGAAGTTCATTATGAGTTTTAATGTTATGTTGTTCTTTATGTCTATTCCTGTCTCTAGGAGTGTCTTTTTGGGGAGTAAGATTTTAGTCACTGCCTTGCTACCTGTGCTTCAGGGATCTGTTCTGAATTAAATTAGTACTGTATGTTATATAGAACCACATTACCTTTTCTTCAGCCTATCGCTTTATGATGCAGTCTGTCAGAAATCCAGGCCCCACACCCATTCTAGGCCTTCACTAGTCTTGGAGCTGGATACGGGACTGTCCTTTCTCTTGTATTATTTTGCACAATGCCTTTCCACATTCCACCTGATGCTCTTGCTGGTGTTTCTGGACGGGTTTACCCCGCAGAGTTTTGTGGCAATCCTGTGAGCATGCTCTGTACTCTGTTGATCTTCCGCATGTTGAGAATAAAAAAAACTTTCAGCTTAACTTAAAGAGCAGAAATAACACATGATCATGGTCTGAAAGCTGTGACAAATAAAACATAATTTAATAACTAAGCAGTATGAGTGGCTTTGGAAACAAACACAACTGAGGATTTAATATGTTATATATCATTGTTTGTAATACTCTGTAGCACATCATTGCATCCCTCAGCTTCATCAGTCTGACAGAATACACCATTTTGTTGTTCTCTTACTACACAGCATACATTATGCAAACACATCACACAACGATTGGGCTTCCTAGCAGAAATGTGAACTATCTGGCTTGCTATAGAATTAGGCAGCTATTGGAAGAAAGAATAAAATAAGAAAAATTTACCCGGATGCATGAATCCCAGGGTTCGTAGTTTTTCTAAACTTGCTCCCACCTTCAAGATACATCATCATAAGGGGATTTTCCTTGTCTTTAAACTCAAACTATTTTTGTATTTTTTTTTGTAAATTTTTTTCATTTTAGCTTTTAAAATTATATTTCACAATATTGTGATATTGCACAGATTTTCATCCTGCTTGATTTCATTATCTACCAGGCCCATTCAAGTACTCTGCTTGTTTTTCCATCCATAAAGGTAATTAAAAACAGAATGACAAAAGCTCAAGAGGCTTTATGGCTCAGTATTGGATATAATTAAATTGTCATTACGGCAGACACTGTCTTTCAGTACTGTAGGCACCCCTATACTGTCTTTCAGCACTGTAGGCACCCCTATACACTGTCTTTCAGCACTGTAGGCACCCCTACACTGTCTTTCAGTACTGTAGGCACCCCTATACACTGTCTTTCAGCACTGTAGGCACCCCTATACTGTCTTTCAGCACTGTAGGCACCCCTACACTGTCTTTCAGTACTGTAGGCACCCCTATACACTGTCTTTCAGCACTGTAGGCACCCCTATACTGTCTTTCAGTACTGTAGGCACCCCTACACTGTCTTTCAGTACTGTAGGCACCCCTATACACTGTCTTTCAGCACTGTAGGCACCCCTACACTGTCTTTCAGTACTGTAGGCACCCCTATACACTGTCTTTCAGCACTGTAGGCACCCCTATACTGTCTTTCAGCACTGTAGGCACCCCTACACTGTCTTTCAGTACTGTAGGCACCCCTATACACTGTCTTTCAGCACTGTAGGCACCCCTACACTGTCTTTCAGCACTGTAGGCACCCCTATACACTGTCTTTCAGCACTGTAGGCACCCCTATACTGTCTTTCAGCACTGTAGGCACCCCTACACTGTCTGTCAGTACTGTAGGCATCCCTACACTGTTTGCCAGTACTGTATGTACCCCTACACTGTCTTTCAGCACTGTAGGCACCCCTACACTGTCTTTCAGCACTGTAGGCACCCCTACACTGTCTTTCAGTACTGTAGGCACCCCCTATACACTGTCTTTCAGTACTGTAGGCACCCCTATACACTGTCTTTCAGCACTGTAGGCACCCCTACACTGTCTGTCAGTACTGTAGGCATCCCTACACTGTTTGCCAGTACTGTATGTACCCCTATACTGTCTTTCAGCACTGTAGGCACCCCTACACTGTCTGTCAGTACTGTAGGCATCCCTACACTGTTTGCCAGTACTGTATGTACCCCTATACTGCCTGTCAGTACTGTAGGCACCCCTACACTGTTTGCCAGTACTGTATGTACCCCTATACTGCCTGTCAGTACTGTAGGCAACCCTACACTGTCTGTCAGTACTGTAGGCACCCATACACTGTCTGTCAGTACTGTAGGCACCCCTACACTGTCTGTCAGTACTGTAGGCACCCATACACTGTCTGCCAGTACTGTAGGCACCCATACACTGTTTGCCAGTACTGTATGTACCCCTATACTGTCTGTCAGTACTGTAGGCAACCCTACACTGTCTGTCAGTACTGTAGGCAACCCTACACTGTCTGTCAGTACTGTAGGCACCCATACACTGTCTGCCAGTACTGTAGGCAACCCTACCCTGTCTTTCAGCACTGTAGGCACCCATACACTGTCTGTCAGTACTGTAGGAAACCCTACACTATCTGTTAGCACTTTAGGCAACTCTACACTGTCTGTCTCGCCGTGTTTCAGCTGTTTTGCTCCCTCATGTGTCTGTATTGACCGTTAGCGCCCCGCCCCTCCATCATGGCCGTCAGCACGAGCCAGAGCAGAACGGAGGATGCGCGCGCCCTGTGAGAGAGCGAGCGACATGGAGGCGCGTGTGGACGAGCGCGTTCGCTTTTCGACTCGTCTCGAGCTCGACATGGCGGAGTGACCGCGGAAAACGCGAAAATCACAGGCTCCGTCCTCCATCCTAGGCCTGACTGTCGAGCAGCGCTGGAGCCTCGGGCTGGATTTGAAACAGCGCTGGTACAGAGAGAGAGAGAGAGAGAGAGAGAGAGAGAGAGAGGGGGAGAGAGGGGGAGAGAGGGTGAGTTAGTGATGACCAAGACTTGGACAATTCCAGGTGAACATTTAATGCGTGCACAAAACACCCCGTTATGGCTTTAACGTTAGTTTGAATTGCTCTAGTATCGAAGAGACGCATTAGCATTATTAGTGTTACCTTTGTCCTGTTATTTTTACTGATATTGTGTATTTCTATTATTATTATTATTATTATTATTATTATTATTACTAAGCCTGTATTGTCATATGTGTTGGTGTTGTTATTGTTATACTGTTAGTATTGTTTTGTTTGTGCTGGTGGTCCAGGTGGTGTTGGTGCTAGTGGTGTCGGTGTGATACTGTAAGATCAGTAGTCAGATCTGTAAATTGAACAGTTGTTTCACATTCAGGCTGCAGGATGTTCTGTTGCTCTCAAGAGGAGGAAGAGGGCAAACTCTCTGAATAGTGTGGCCTGTTTCACCACCAGTCCAGAACATCAAAACCCAGGTACTCCACATTTTGCACAGTTCCATCCTTGTGTTAAATGCTGCTTTGCTCTCAAATAGATACGCATGCATAGTTTGCTTATTATTGCCTTGAATGTTTGCCTTTTGCATTGCAAACATGAATGGATATACATATTATTCTGCTGCTGCTGCACTGGGTTTACAAGCTCTTCCCTTTTTTGCAGTGGCCCATTTGCAGAAGATATGGCTGTGCCACTCTTACCCTCCACCACACAGCTAGTTTCCTTGAAATACTATAAATGTGCCACTCAAAGCTAACTTCATCACCCATCACTTCACCTCTTCCACCTTAGCCTTCCTCCGTTTCTCATTCCTCGTGCTTTCCAGCACCTTTCTCAGCCCTTTCTTCCTCATGCTTCTGACATTCGTGCCCCCGCTTGCCCTCCCCCTCTCTACCTCTGTACCTATCACCTGTTTGTCTACTACTCCTCTGCGCCCAGTGCCATAATGGTCTGCTGTGGCCGAGCACTAGACTCTCCCTGTACTCTGGCTCTGCTGGTGGGCTTCCAGTTTGCGTTTGTCCTCTATTTCTCCCTGGGGGGCTTCCGTGGTCTCGTCTCCGTGCTGGTCCACTCCTCGGAGCCTGAGTTCGACTACTCTCGCCCACATGATGTCTACACCAACCTCAGCCAACTCAGTGCCCTGCTGCCTCCTCAGCCAGGCCCCACCGGAGCAAACCAGCAGCTCCGAGACTGCCTGCTGCCCTCTCCCCTGCTGGGTGAGTTCTGGTTCACAGTTTACTGGTAAAGAAATGGTTTGGCCAAACATGTACTTGTCACTTACCTCACCTCAGATGTTTTCAGTCAAGGCATTTTTGGCGTCAGAAGTGCTTTCATAAGCTTTGTGCTGGAGCTGCAAAGTTAATGTTGTTAACAAGTGATGGAGGCCAATATCAGCGGGATGGCACACATCTGTCTGAAACCAAATTAAGTTTTTAATCCTAAATAGGCTTGCTATTGTGATTTCTGACCCTGTATGCCATACTGAGCAGGTGGGAGGTCCAGGGGGTTGTTTGACCCACCCTAGAAAAACATAGTTGCAAGGAAATGTCTAAAACTCCATTCAAATAAAACCGCATTGTAGCTTTAAAGCTGCATGGTGCATAATTTTTTTTTGTTGTTAAAATTGCAAGAAATACAATGTCAAATCCAATAATAATAAAATAATAAAAAAAGTGATTAGTATATTCTGTTTACCTTGCATTAAGTTGAAAATGGTACAAAAAATTTTATGTGTCATTACGTATTTTAAAATACAAAAAGTATTTTATGTGTTACCTTATGAAGTTAAAATATATGCGCATTCCAAACATTATGCCTGCAACACATACTAAAAAAGTTGGGACAGGAACGTGATTACCACTGTATTTCATCACCTTTCTTTTAACAATTTATAATAATCATTTGGTAACTGAAGATGCCAGTTGATCCAGTTGATCCATTTATGAAAGCAGAAATCTTCTGTCTGATGTGCACTTCAGCTGAGCACTGCTGGGATCTTTGTTGTCTGATTTTGAGCTTAATAAAAAAATATGTTTGTAATGAGAGTGGCAGGCCAGTCTAGCACCCACACTCTCCGATTATGTAGCCATTCTGCTATAACACATGTAGAATGTGGCTTGACATTGTCATGTTAATGTAAGCAAGTGTGTCCCTAAACAAGAGTAACAAGTAACTAAAAGGCAGTACATTTGCTTTTACAGGTGTGCAGGTTACCCAATAATACTCCCCCAAAGCATGGCGGACTCTGGCTTTTGAATCTTACACTAGTAAAAATCTGGATGGCCCTTTTCTTCTGTGGTCCATAGAACACAACATTTCCACAAACAAGCTGAAAGATTGTCATTAGACACACATTTCCACTGAGCATCAGTCTGTTTCAGATTATCTTGTGCCCAGAGAAGTTGGCAGCGTTTTGGCATGCTGTTGATGCATGACTTCCACTATGCATAGCACAGCCTTAACTTGCATTTGTGGATGCAGTGATGAACAGTGATTATTGACAATGGTTTCTCAACGTATTCCCAGGCCTGTGCAATGACATCATTCACAGAAACATGCCGGTTTTTACCATCTGAGTGATCGAAGGTCACAAACATTCATTTGTGTATTTTGGCTTTCTCTTTTACGCACAGAATTTTTTCAGAATTCCCTGAATCTTTTAATATTACGCCCTGAGAAGCTTGAAATACCTCAAATTCTTGCAATATTTTTAAACTGTTTGATTTTCAGTAATGCATTTTTGGCGAGCCTCAACCCATTCTGACTAATAAAGGACTTAGCTTAGCCTTTTCTGGTTGCTCTTTTTATGTCCAAGCATGATTGCATCACCTGTTTAATATGTTTTGTGAACATTTCACAGTGTACATAATCATAAATTGACACTGTCCCAACTATGTTGAAACACATTGCTGGCATAAATGTCAGAATGAGTATATTTGCAAAAGGCAATAAAGCGGACGATCTTTAAAGATGTAGCTTATTTTTTTAGGTTTATTTTTCAAATACAGGTCAATGTAGATTTATAAATCACTTTTTGGAATTGGGTTTGTAGCAGTACTGAGTCAGGAGGGAAAAATACATGCTAAATACATGCTAACTGTAAAGCCTGAAATACTCATTTTAAAATCAGAGATGTTGGGTTGGGTTTTGCAGGAGTTCCTAGGACCATGTCATGCATCTTTACTTAGTACATCACATGCACAGGTTAAAAAGGCCTTTTCTCAAAATTTAGGTTGATTGTGAAATACACTGCTCAAAAAAATAAAGGGGAAAAATTATCAATGGAAATCTAATTTATTAACCAGTGGAGGCCTGGATTTGGAGTCACACACAAAATTAAAGTGGAAAAACACACGACAGGCTGATCCAACTTTGATGTAATGTCCTTAAAACAAGTCAAAATTAGGCTCAGTATTGTGTGTGGCCTCCACGTGCCTGTATGACCTCCCTACAACGCCTGGGCATGCTCCTGATGAGGTGGCGGATGGTCTCCTGAGGGATCTCCTCCCAGACCTGGACTAAAGCATCCGCCAACTCCTGGACGGTCTGTGGTGCAACATGGCATTGGTGGATGGAGCGAGACATGATGTCCCAGATGTGCTCAATAAGATTCAGGTCTGGGGAACGGGCGGGCCAGTCCATAGCTTCAATGCCTTCATCTTGCAGGGACTGATGATACACTCCAGCCACATGAGGTCCAGCATTGTCCTGCATTAGGAGGGATCCAGGGCCAACCGCACCAGCATATGGTCTCACAAGGGGTCTGAGGATCTCATCTCGGTACCTAATGGCAGTCAGGCTACCTCTGGCGAGCACATGGAGGGCTGTGCGGCCCTCCAAAGAAATGCCACCCCACACCATTACTGACCCACTGCCAAACCGGTCATGCTGAAGGATGTTGCAGGCAGCAGATCGCTCTCCACGGCGTCTCCAGACTCTGTCATGTCTGTCACATGTGCTCAGTGTGAACCTGCTTTCATCTGTGAAGATCACAGGGTGCCAGTGGTGAATTTGCCAATCCTGGTGTTCTCTGGCAAATGCCAAGCGTCCTGCACGGTGTTGGGCTCTGAGCACAACCCCCATCTGTGGACATCAGGCCCTCTTACCATCCTCATGGAGTCGGTTTCTAACCATTTGTGCAGACACATGCACATTTGTGGCCTGCTGGGGGTCATTTTGCAGGGCTCTGGCAGTGCTCCTCCTGTTCCTCCTTGCACAAAGGTGGAGGTAGCGGTCCTACTGCTGGGTTGTTGCCCTCCTACGGCCTCCTCCACGTCTCCTGGTGTACTGGCCTGTCTCCTGGTAGCGCCTCCAGCCTCTGGACACTACGCTGACAGACACAGCAAACCTTCTTGCCACAGCTCGCATTGATGTGCCATCCTGGATGAGCTGTAATACCTGAGCCACTTGTGTGGGTTGTAGAGTCCGTCTCATGCTACCACGAGTCTGAAAGCACCACCAACATTCAAAAGTGACCAAAACATCAGCCAGAAAGCAGAAAGGTACTGAGAAGTGGTCTGTGGTCCCCACCTGCAGAACCACTCCTTTATTGAGTGTGTCTTGCTAATTGCCAATAATTTCCACCTGTTGTCTATTCCATTTGCACAACAGCATGTGAAATTGATTGTCAATCAGTGTTGCTTCCTAAGTGGACAGTTTGATTTCACAGAAGTTTGATTTACTTGGAGTTGTATTGTGTTGTTTAAGTGTTCCCTTTATTTTTTTGAGCAGTGTATATACTGATGATTTTTTTTTAACCCAATTTTTCTCTCCAATTTAGTCGTTTCCAATTTCACCCGCTAGTTAGGACTCCCGCAATCACACGATACTATCAGCGCTAGGAGGGTGAAGGCTAACACAGGCTTCCTCCGAGACCCGTGAAACCAACCACCGCTTCTTTTCGAACTGCCGTTCACACAACGTCATTGGACAGCCAAACGCACTCGGAGGAAAGAGCCAACCGCCAGTTCTCTTACGTCAGCTAACAGACGCCTGCGCAGACTGCTCTAGAGTCCAGTGGCAGCTCTTTAAACCACTGCATTTGACACTTTGCATTGCGCTTGGTGATGCAAGGGTTGGATGCAGATGCTCAGCCTTGGAAACTCGTTCCATGAAGCTCTCTATGCTGTTTTTGAGCTAATCTGAAGGCCACATGGAGTTTGGAGGTCTGTAGTGATTGACTGTGCGCACTATGTGCCTCAGCAGCCGCCGACCCTGCTCTCACATTTTATGTGACATACGACCACTTTATGACTGAGATGCTGTCATTCCCATTCACTTCCATTTGTTTTAATTCCACTGACAGTTGACTGTGGAATATTTAGTAGTGAGGATCTCTAGGATCTTTGTCTGATATTTAATTTTGTTTGGTGATCTGAAACATATGCAAACATGAGAAACAGGCAAAAGAATAAGATATCAGGAAGGGGGCAAACACTTTTTCACACCACTGTATGTCTCATTCTGCTTGACCAATATAATCTGTCAATAATATGATATTAATAAAACAACCAGACTAGATTGAGCTTTACTGAATATTTACAGCTTTACTGGTAAATTACTTATTTACCAGCAGACAGAACAGGCATTGCTTAGGTTACATGTTAAACGCAGGCAACACAGGTTGTAGTGAATAACAAAAAACTGAAGAGCAATTTCTTGTTCTGTTTATTTTGTCAGCTATTTAGAGATGGTAAGTTCACTGGGTTGATCTGTGCAGCAAAGGAAGTAGCTACACTAGCATTGTCTAAAAAAATCGTATTCCCAGGGTCAAAATTATCCCTTATCAAGCCTATTTTTTGGCTATACCAAGCTATGCTCAAAGCTAAGTTCTGATACAACTGTGTTCTTGCAAGTCTCTATGCTGTCACGTTGTTGATTAAAAACGAACAAATGTTATAGAAGACAATAAATATTTGTTTCAGGATACATAGAGGTAAAATGTTTTGCTTCACTGTTGTCAGAAGAAACCATTTTGGAAATATGAGGTTAACTTTACAGGAGAAGGAAAAAACCTGCTTTATTTTTTTATAAGTCAATGGAACCAAGTCATTTTGGGCCATTTCTTTTGGTCCATGTTATACATTGCTGTAGTATCTGTACAAGGTACCTAATAAACTATTGACTGTAACTGATGCATTGCTGGTTTTCTTTCTGTTTCTGTGCTGTAGTGGGGCCTGTATCTGTGCGCTTGTCCTCTCCCCCGTCCTTGGAAGAGATAAAAGAGAAGAACCCTCTGGTGACGCTGGGGGGGCGCTACCGCCCACTGGATTGCGAGCCAAGGCACCATACGGCCATCGTGGTCCCCTACCGGAACCGGCAGAGCCACCTAAGAACACTCCTTTACCACCTGCATCCCTTCCTGCAGAGACAGCAGATCCATTACAGCATCTATATTGTACACCAGGTCTCTCCATTACACCAGCATTTACAGTGGAATAAAGTCTGAAATTTTTCCCTATAATCCAGATGTAGCCCATCAGCCAAGAAATGTTTGGTGTCTGAAGTTTTACCCCTAAGTTTTATAGTACAGCTACAGAAGTAATAGAAGCTTTTTTAAAATTTCTTTTAAATTTCTGTCTATTTCAGTGACTCAGATGTAAACAGAATCACATCACTCAAAGGGGTTTATTGTGAAAGTGTTTATTGTAGAGCAATGTATAGACTCATATTTCTTTAAAGTGGGGGTGACAGGAACCAGAAGTTGTGATGTTTTTACCAATATTTCCATTTTATTTACTATCGAGAACCACCAGACGAGTGAACATTTCTTCAGATTTTTAAAAAAATAATATTTGTAATGGCAATATTAGGGATGGGTGATATGGCAAAAGAACTATATATCATGATACACAATATGTTCATATTTTTCTGAATCTGATCAATTGGAAAAGACAGTAGTACCACATTTTTTAAAAATGCTATAAAAACTATGAAAACATTTTATGTTCCAGATTTCATACACTGCACTGAACAGAATCTAGTTAAACAGAATTAACTACGTTCTCCTTATAATAAAACATGCAGTTGTCAGTCAGTGTTCTAGAAATACTGTTGATATGTTCCACGATATGTTGAGAGAAGTATATTGTGTTGTGACAGGTTTTATCATGACAATGATAAATATTGTCATGTTGCCCAGCCCCAGATAATATAATTGTAAATCTGAAAAAATATGATTTCTCTGGGTGCTATGTTGTCCTACAGCACCCTGCATGTACAGTGCATCCGGAAAGTATTCACAGCGCTTCACTTTTTCCACATTTTGTTTTGTTACAGCCTTATTCCAAATTGAATTAAATTAATCTTTTTCCTCTAAATTCTACACAAAATACCCCATTGTGACCATGTGAAAAACGTTTTCTCGAGAGTTTTGAAAATTTATTAAAATTAAAAAACAAAGAAATCATATTTACATAAGTATTCACAGCCTTTGCTTAATACTTTGTAGAACCACCTTTGGCAGCAACTACAGCCTCAAGTCTTTTTGAATATGATGCCACAAGCTTGGCACACCTATCTTTAGGCAGTTTTGCCCATTCTTCTTTGCAGTACCTCTGAAGCTCCATCAGGTTGGATGGGAGACGTCTGTGCACAGCCATTTTCAGATCTCTCCAGAGATGTTCAATCGGATTCAAGTCTGGGCTCTGGCTGGGCCACTCCAGGACATTCACAGAGTGGTCCTGAAGCCACTGCTTTGAGATCTTAGCTGTGTGCTTCGGATCGTTGTCCTGCTGAAAAATGAACCGTCGCCCCAGTCTGAGGTCAAGAGCGCTCTGGAGCAGGTTTTTATCCAGGATGTCTCTGTACATTGCGGCATTCATCTTTCCCTCTATCCTGACTAGTCTGCCAGTTCCTGCTGCTGAGAAACATCCCCATAGCATGATGCTGCCACCACCATGCTTGACTGTAGGGATGGTATTGGCCTCGTGATGAGCAGTGCCTGGTTTCCTCCAAACATGACGCCTGGCATTCACACCAAAGAGTTCAATCTTTGTCTCATCAGACCAGAGAATTTTGTTTCTCATGGTCTGAGAGTCCTTCAGGTGCCTTTTTGCAAATTCCAGACGGGCTGCCTTGTGCCTTTTACTAAGGAGTGGCTTTCGCCTGGCCACTCTGCCATACAGGCCTGATTGGTGGATTGCTGCAGAGATGGTTGTCCTTCTGCAAGGTTCTCCTCTCTCCACGGAGGAACGCTGGAGCTCTGACAGAGTGATCATTGGGTTCTTGGTCACCTCCCTGACCAAGGCCCTTCTCCCCCGATCGCTCAATTTAGACGGCCGGCCAGCTCTAGGAAGAGTCCTGGTGGTTCCGAACTTCTTCCATTTACGAATGATGGAGGCCACTGTGCTCATTGGGACCTTCAACGCAGCAGTAATTTTTCTGTATCCTTCCCCAGATTTGTGCCTCGAGACAATTTTGTCTCGGAGGTCTACAGACAATTCCTTTGACTTCATGCTTGGTGTTTGCGCTCTGACATGCAGTCAACTGTGGGACCTTATATAGACAGGTGTGTGCCTTTCCAAATCATGTCCAATCAACCACAGGTGGACTCCATTTAAGCTGTAGAAACATCTCAAGGATGATCAGTGGAAACAGGATGCACCTGAGCTCAATTTTGAGCTTCATGGCAAAGGCTGTGAATACTTATGTAAATATGATTTCTTTGTTTTTTAATTTTAATACATTTTCAAAACTCTCGAGAAAACTTTTTTCACATGGTCACAATGGGGTATTTTGTGTAGAATTTTGAGGAAAAAGATTAATATAATTAAATTTGGAATAAGGCTGTAACAAAACAAAATGTGGAAAAAGTGAAGCGCTGTGAATACTTTCCGGATGCACTGTACCTCTCCACCATAAATTATTTGGAAAAAATACATTTAAGGCCAAAAATTGTCATAAATCAATCAATCAATTATAAAGCCTGCTCTCAGCCATCAGGCAGCATATTGTTTGTGATTTTTTTTTTTTTTTTTAATAAATTTTTAGAGGCATTCAGACATCTTGTTCACCAACACTGTGACAAAAATTTTGTCGTCACATTTTGCACTCATATTATGCTTTGTTTACATTTTGACCATTTGATTATCTAGAAACTTTGGAACGAAAACAGTAATTCCCCTAGACTTATTTGATTTCTGACACTGCATGACATACTGGTATTTATAAAAATGGATGAAAGTACTGACCAAACTCAGGCATCAAGACAATCACCACTGCTATGGCTAGGCAGCATACTTTATTTTTAATACATGTGTGTATCATTGTGTAAAGGTATTTTTTGACTTCCACTAATTCTTATTTTTACAGTAGTGGTTCTCAGACTGGTCCCCACAGACCATCTCCATTTCTTTTTTCTGTTCTTATGTGTTAAGAGCTTAGATACGGTTAAAACAGTACCATCTGAAGGGCTTTAGGACTTGTTTAAGAACCATTGCTTTGGAATAATTCTTTAGTGTAATTTTTCCTTTGACTTCTAGACTTGAATTGGTTTCACTGTCTTTGTGGTCAGTCAGGGAACTCAACGTTTAACCGTGCGAAGCTACTGAACGTGGGAGTGCGAGAGGCTCTGAAGGAGGAGGACTGGAGTTGCATCTTCCTCCATGATGTTGACCTGCTCCCAGAAAATGACCATAATACCTACACCTGCCACCCGCAGTACCCCACTCACCTTTCTGTGGCTATGGACAAGTTCAGATACAGGTAGCCCCATCTGGAGGAGGCGCTGTTGGGATCTTCTCAAGGAAATTCATGCTTTGACCAGCGTTGATCTTTGTCTCCTTTCTCATTGGTTCTTTAGGCTGCCATATCCGCAGTATTTTGGAGGGGTGTCAGCCGTCACTCCAGATCAATACCTCAAAATGAATGGCTTCCCAAACCAGTACTGGGGATGGGGAGGAGAAGATGATGACATTGCGACTAGGTGACCGACCAGACCTCGTGCACTTGCACTCAAGAACCATTTTTAAAAATGCCTCATGTGAAATGAGTGTGTGAACTTGTTGCATGTTGTCTGTTGGTTGTCTTTTACCTCTCTTTCCATTACGCTCTCACTGACCCTCTTATCACTATGCTCCTTACCACTGCATCTGTCCATCTGCATAGCCACTGGAGGGGTCAGTAAGTAAACTGAATCACCAGTCCTAATGTGATGTTCAAGGCTTCAACCTTTGCTTTTTTGAAAACTTCAGATGATCAGAGTTTAACCTAAGTTTGGTTCTTCAACTCCAACCATCATTTTTCTCCACTGTTGAGTGTGGAACTACATGATTAAGGATCTAGTATGTTGGGAAGCCAAACTAAAGTTGAAGCTTTGTAACAGTGGTTGGGTTAGTGTTAAGTTGTTTTAAGATTTGGGTTTCCTTCTCTCTGGTTTGCTCTCTCCTTTGTCTTTGCCGTGGTCCTATAATACAAACACTGAAACTGTTGCTGAGACTGGCTGCCCGTTCCCAGTAGTGCAGGGCTTCTTAATCCATGGATGCTTTAGTTCTGTTGGAAAATCAGTTGAGTGTGCGCTCCTGAACCTGGTGTGCACCCTGGACTGGGTGCAGAAGGTACTTTGTTCCATTGATTTCTTGTTAAATAGATCAGCGCATTTTGCCTGACCCAGATGACTAGTGGGGAGGCCCCAGAGGAAGGACCCAAAACTAGCTTTCAGTATCATCTTTTACAGCAGTTGATTAGAAATATGCTATTGTACAAAAACCTGAGAAAAGGCGCCTAGACCCAACATTACTGACTTTTAGTATTGTAACTGTTAGATTATGAGTTGTGACCAGTGGTGTAACTACAGGGGGTGTGAGGGGGCAGTTGCACTGGGACACTGCTGACCAGACCCCTTAAAATCTTTTTTTTTTTCATCTATTTATCTCGTATAGATACTGATACACCATGACGCACAGAAGGGTCTAATTGCTTAGTAACATACCTCAGTTAGCTTCCATCATCACTGTGATGTCTGTTTAACCCCCTCTTATTCATATTTCACTCAAATAATATATAAAAATATGAATTTTAGCAAAATCGCATAATTTTTTGCACTGAGGCCTCTAAGATCTCATTTATGCCACTGGTTCATACCTCCTAAGCCTATTTTAAGCTACATTTATTAATTTAGTAAGTTTTAGTAGTGCTCCTTCTTTTGTCTGTCTTTTCATGGAGTCATTCCATCCATTCTCTGGTGTCTTCTCTCAAATTGTTTTTGCATCATTTTCTCCTTGATGTATGATCTGTCTCCTCAGAGTTCGTCTCTCTGGGATGAAGATAGTGCGCCCCCCTGTGGCCATTGGCCATTATAAGATGATTAAGCATAAAGGGGACCAGGGTAATGAGCAGAACCCTAGAAGGTAATCAAGCATGGCTGCCTTTTGCAACATTGATGTAGGAGGAATGTCATAGTCCTCGACCTTTACTTCACAAGTTCTACTGATCTTTTAGGTGCATACATACTGTCTGATTAACTCCTGTCTAATCTCAAATAAACAGGTTTGATTTGTTGAAGCGCACCAGGCTAAACTGGAGATCAGATGGCCTCAACTCGTTGACCTATGAGCTTCTGTCCAAAGAGCTCGAGCCACTGTACACCAACTTGTCCGTTAACATCGGGGAAGACCCTCACCCTCCGAAGAAAAAGTCAGAGCCCCCTCGGAATGTCTCTCGCCCTACAGCCAAACCCATAGTCAGGAGCAAAGAACTGGGAAAACTGGGTGTCTTCTCCACTCAAGCAACCAAACTGGAGCATGCCGAATTGAAAGTGGCCAACAAGAGTTCAGGTGTTGTTCAGAAAGTTGTGAAACAGGAGGTTGGTTGATGGCAAACACATAGTCTGTAAACCATCGGCACAAGTACCATACAGGGTAATTTCTCAAATGGATGGTGCACTTGTAACATGCCGGTTTGCTTCATTTTCTGTTTTAAAATCATGGAGCTTTGCACTGAGTTGTCATTTTCACTGAAGGTCCACCGACAGGGGTGACGTTTTAACTGCTCATTCCCCTCTGGAGTATCTCCAACACTGGCATGGTGTCATTTGCACAAACTTGCTGTACCATCTTCTGAAGATCACCCTGCCACGGGACGGATCAGAGAGAGAGCCGAGTTAAAAGTGACCTGTTCATGTGCACTTGTGCTGTAGAGACACTTGCACCAGTGCTAGTCCCTGTGTGCTTATTCAGCCAGCCTGCTGTCAGCTGCTAATCTTCACCCCACCGTGTGGGTTTGTCTCTCTGTGCCTTTTTCTCACTCTAGAACCATCAGTCTCTATCAGCGTCTTACTACATATGTTCTCAAACCCCAAGACAAACACATATTAGTTCGCACTGGTGTGTCAGAGTAATACTAGAGCTTAATTTCTGATCCTCTTATTTCTAATCAGCACACACTGCTTTGTGATCTTGTGCTTGAGCAGACTGTTATCACTGTGGACTATTTTTGGTCTTGCTCGGGAAACGTTCATCACATGTTTGCACAGGTTCGTGTTCTTGTTTTTGAGACCTTTGTTCTTCTAACAGTGAGCACTGACTCATTTTTTCTTTAAGCTGCTCAAATCACTTTATATTTTTGTTATGGAGTCTAATAGGGTATATTTAATCGCGTTATTGTATGGTGCCTCTGTTGATTTTGATTTTGGTTAGACAATCAGTGAGAAGTAAACTAGCTGGCAAATCATATATCAAATGGGTCATAGTTTTTATCATTATAATAAAATACTCTAGCTAGTTAGTTTGATTCAGCTTAGAACATTCTAATATAATAGGTTTTGTTAAGGTATTAAAGTTATCAGCGTTAAGTGGATTCATTTCAAGGAAGTGTAAACTCCCTCTGTTGCTATGTTACTATAATGCTAAATAGTTCTGGGCATTTGTGCATCAGCTATATCAATTCTACCCCAGCCAACATTTGCCATATGCACACTATTACACAGTTAAACTTTTATTGTTTATTTATTTAAATATTCCGTAACACTGGGACTCATTCACCAACCATTCTTAAGAAATGTCTTCTTAAAACCCACTTGCGCAACTGTCACGAAGATTCTGATGTTCACCAGTGTTTTCTTATTCATTCTTAGGTAAGAACAGAATCTGCACACACATTTAAGACAAAGGTGTGAATTCTGCACTTTAAGAACACATAATGATTCTTATGTAGACTTTTTCTTGGGAAAATTTAAGAAAAAACCTTGAAGATATTAGTGAACGAGGTCCAGTGATATCACTGTATACAGTACTGTGCAAAAGTCAGAGCCCACCCTTCATTTACTTAATTTCCAGTGAAAATGGCCAGTAAGTACAAGTTGTTTACTGGAGGCAGTCATGGGCTGGAGGTTAGGGAACCAACATTGTGACTGGAAGAACATTGGTTTGATCCCCTGAGCTGACAGGATATGACTGAAGTGCCCTTGAGCACTTTAACCTCCAAACCTCCAAACCTCCAAACTGCCCCTCGGGCGCTGTGGATAGGGCTGCCAACTGCCCCTGAGTGTGTGTGTGTGTGTGTGTGTGTGTGTGTGTGTGTTCACTAGTTTGCATGTATGTGGTGGGTGTTTCACTGCACAGATGGGTTGAATGCAGAGGCCTAATTCCTCTCTGTGCAAACACAGTTGGCCAATAGTTCTGAATTCCATTCTGTTCTACTCTATATATTACATTTTGCAGTATTTAATATGTTTGGTTTTATCACAGCTGCTTTTGCTTTTAGTTTTCCAAAGAAACCGTCAGAAATATTTTTGAAAGTTCAGGCTTAGAAGCTGTTTGCGTGTTGAAGTCTGGACTCTGGAATGGTCAGTGTGTTGTTTTGAAGAATGCCAGCAGCTTATTCGTCAGATTTGCAAATGATGTTTTTGTCAAGTTACTTTTCTCAGTGAGGTACTTCTTGACAGCTAGACATCATATCAGACCCATAGCGCTGAGTCATCCGCTCACAGTGGAAGGATGCACAGAAACACCTGTGGATGTTTTCAGATCTGAAGCAGCTTGATTTTCTCCTCTCTCAAAGATGAAAGCTTTAAGTGCTGTTTATCTGATGATGATAGTTTTGGTGTCTACCAGGACTTACCACCAGTTGTTAGGAGATTCGTCATCTTTAAATCATAAATCAAGTGAATATCTTGTATGTAATCTCCTCAGAAATATCTCCTTAAAATATCCTTAAAATTAAGAACTTGTTCTTAATGACTGTTTTGGTTAGAAATGAAATAAAGGATGATCTCTTACTTTTGCACAGTACCATATGTGAAGTTCTTTGCTGACAAGTAGTAGATATTTACGTGACTGTTAATGAGATCATTTACATTCCCTGAAATCTGCCGACACTGAACAGCACTGACAGTACTCCTTAAACTCATGCTCTAGAAGGATACACAGCACTTTGGTTATTATTTGTCTTCTTTAATATCACAAATGATTATTTGAATGTATTAAGTTGAAATGTTCTTTGTCTTGAGGTGTTTTTTTTTATTGTTTTGCTGATTATGCACTGCCTAATCTTTAATCATTGGGACTCACAATGTAAAGACTTGCAAATATGTGAAACTTGCAGTTGATCAAGCCTCAAACAGCTTTCCCTAATGCCTTTATAGTCCAAACAATGGATGGTTAGATACAGTTATGATTATGACAGCTTATATTTACTCATCACTGTAGTCATTTAAAATTGTATGGTACAGTTTAAACAGTAGTATGAATGATCTACATATCTTGGCTTGCTAACATGTATCCAAGGAACCTTTTTGCTTCTACCATATTTGCAGGCTCCTGATATATTTAGTGAATACAGTAGTTTTGTATAATATGTTTAGTACTGGTGATAATCTACTTGAATACCTATGGGTAGTCTTATAATATGATCATTATTTTACAGTCTGACTTGATGCTGGTTGCATAAAGATAGTTATAATTTCTTGGTTTATAGAGATTTTGTTTATTTTTGTTTACATCACATATCTAATTGCAAGGTATGAGTCCATATTCTTCGAAGTAAACATGTTCTAAAGGTCATTTTCACAAAACAAACCTTAATAACAGGTTTTAAATGGTAGTGCTGATTGACCCTTAGTTTGCAGTGAAGAATCATTGCAGTTGCTAATAATTTAGGTCTGAAAGTGACTGCTGCTGTACAGTAGGGGGCCAGATGATTATAGATCAAATAGCATTTGCTTTAACACATTGCAGACAACACTGCAATCGTGTGAAGTAACTGCTTGATTGTACTCTCGCCAACAGATGGCTGGATTGAAATCTTTGCTTTAACAAGGGTCCTTGAATATTGATGCTAAGAGTCTGTGACTGACTTGCAAGAACTCTCAGCACACCTACTAGTTCCCAAGGGTTACTGTGTCTGCTGGTAGCGTTACAAAACGACTCATTTTGCTTCCAAGCACTAAAAACGATTTACCAATGACTAGTGAAACCAGCTGATGCTCTGTTCCTGAGGGACTGCAGGCGTGCTAGTGCTTCATGTAAAACAGTTCCATTCAGCAGATGAATAAAGGACGTTGAAAGGACTTTGTGGCTTTATTGTTGTTTTTTCCAACTGTCTTTTAAATCACTGTCAGATGATGCTCAGCTCATTGAAAGATAAATATCTTGACTGTCTGCTCTCGCAAGTCACTTGAAATTCAGGTAAAAACTATGGTAGCCTATATGTATGTACGTATTTATGTATGTGTATGTATGTATGTATATTGTGATTGCTGTCAAACAAGCGTGGGACTTGCACATTTTACAGCTCTGTGTTACGACAATAGAGAAACAGGGTTCAGCACAGGGTCAGTATGTAATATAGAGTACTGTGCAAATGTCCATCCTTTCTTTTATTTAATTTCTAGTTAAAATGAGCCTTTAGTACAAGTCACCCATTTTTCAGCATCATGAAAAAAGCTAGTAAAATATGTTTAACATAAAACGTCACAAAAACTAAATGTAATTACATTTTTTTCACTATTTACTGTGTCTATCCTTTGCCTTTAGTACAGCTTCCACTCTTTACAGTTTTTCAAAGCTCAGTCGTAGATATTGGTTGTATTTTATGCTTCATAATCCAAGTAATCCCAATTAAAAATTCAGCCTAATCAGTCCAAAAACCTCACTCCACATCTCAGCTGTCCAGTTTCGTTGTTCTATTTTAGTGTCCTTTTCTCTGCAATTGTTTCTTGACAGTTATACATCCTTTCAGATACATAACACTGTTCTCACTGTGGAAAGATGGACAGATTTTTGTGGATTTTTCCAGATTTGAAGCAAGAGTAAATATTGATTTTGTCCTGTTTCCAAAAGATGAAAGCTTTAATTACTTAGGTAACAGGTTTGGTGGTCTACCAGGTTGCACAGATTTAAGGAGACCCATTTTATTCTAGATCTTTCAATCATTTTTTAACTCAGTTTTGGAAGCTGTTGTATTTTTATTTATTTTCCTTTAGTTTATCTCTTCCTAGCGCAATATTGCGTAGAATCTCCTTCAGCTATTTTAGATGCACATAAAAGAGAAATGTATGAGGCAGCTGAGGTGTGTTTGGGTAGGTGCATCTGTTAATGTCATGTCTCTTTGAAGGTGTATGTCATTTTTGGTAACATTTTTGAGAGGACACAGCTGTAACTGGATGGTTTAAAATGGGAAGGATGGAATAGAAAGTTGCAACAGAGTGCACAAAAGAAAAGAGTGGAAAAATTGGATTTATTTATAGACAGATTAAATATCATACTTAGTGTTGGAGACTTGTATGTGTTTTCTGCTTTTTTCCTGACTGAAAAGTTAATAACTTGGAATTAACTGCTGTTTTGACTGGAAATTAAATAAACTAAATGGGAGTCTCTGTGCATATTACTGTAGATCTTTAAAAAAATACAGGTCTTCAAACTAATATCTAATTATTTTATTAAAGAACAGACAGGCACTATGCTTATTCTGCTAAGATGAATGATTAGTCATTGGCCTCTTCTGCTGGTCTGAGACACTGGTCTGGACTGATCTTGGATAGCCCTTATCTTACTTCCCGACTCCATTTGGTCTTGCTGGGAAGTTGGTCTAGACTCAGCTTTGTTTTGCTGAGAGGGTGGTCGAGACTCATGGCTTTGCTGGCTGACTGGTCTAGATGGAGCTTGACTCTGTTGAGTTCCAGGCCTGGACTGAGCTTGACTGGATGGCTTCTCTGGAATGGGTTCTTCGCCATCTGGAGCTGGAGTGCCTGCTGGATCCTGTAGCTCCTTGTCAGTGTTCTGAAACAATACAGGTCGATTACTGAATTCAATGTGTGAATTATCAGTAGAGAATTTACCAAAGCAAAAATGGGCTCTGTCTACCTTATCACATGTTCTGCTGAGGGCCCTGCTACTTACATGTCCTTCATGAGGCTTATCAGTAGCTGACTGGACCAGGTACTGAGACTGCCCCCAAGCCTTGAGGCGCTCTTGGCCTTCCAGTGAGCGAGCTGTAGAGTTTATATGAACTGGAGGGATACGTCTCGGTAAGTCCCAGGTTCCCTGGAATGATGTCCAGGGGCTTCCACGCTGGCAAAGATGTAATAATGAGAGAAGAGAATACGTTCAAGCCGAAAGGTTGAATGGTCACAGAAGTTGCATTCACAACAGTTATGAATTGAAGTGTGGTCACTGTGTAGTTTAGAACATTATGTGTATGTCTAGCTTACAGTATATTTCACATTAATAGCTTTAATTCTAACTTTTACCTTCACACCAGGAAGCAGATGACCTCGATCTGTGGCTATAAATGCAGTGTGGCCCTCTGCTGCTGAGGGCCTCTGAGACTGCCAGAACACATATTAGTAAACAATTTAGTCATAAGTTAATCTTAGTTAGTTATTAGTTCATCTTAGAAAAAGATTTTTTCTCAATTTCTATATAATGCAGTCGTTTGCTGTAGAGACACTTACTGACTCTTTTCTTTACAACAGAGGTGATAGGAACCAGGGTCGCATTCTCTACCTCGCAAAAAATAGCCATTTTACTTACTATTTACATCTAAAACGACCTACATAACGCCACGTCTTCTAAAATTTTACAACTATGTAAGGTTAATAGTGTAAATCTGGAAAGAAATATGATCTCAGAACTTAAAGTGATGTCTCTGGCATCAAACAATTGTATTCGTACCCAATTCTTGTAGTGCATTTCTGTTTGGACGTCTGGTTCCTATCACCTACGCTCTGAACAACTCTGACTCGGCCAGTTTCTCTAGAAACTTCTCTAGTGCACTTCGTCAAACCACTCTGAATGCCTTTGTTTATCCTAAAGACTAAATTATACAGATGGTATAATTAAACGGTGGAATGCTCCTATAACAAAACATTACATAGCTTTAACGCATTTAAGTCGTGTGTTGTCAGCGGATAACTGGAACAGTCATAACTTAGCATTAACCAGCTAACCAACCTCTTTGTAGTGTTTTGGTACGGTCCAGTTCTGCAGTTTATGAGACTTGAAGGCATTTTCATACTGCCAAAAAAGCCCAAAAAACACATTACAAAACACAAACACTTACTCGCATAGATACACAAATAAATACTGCGAAACTGTGGCTTTAATAATGACGATTTAAGTACCTGGTTAGCGGTATAATTGGACGACATTCTTCGTTGCTCTGATGGTTGACAGCTCCGTCTCTTAGCAACCAGACCAACGGAAACCCTGCAGACTTTCAGTGCTGTATTAACGTTACGCGCTTAAATAACTGGATTTTAAACTTCTAAATAACACTGCAGTCGATGTGGAAATTACTGTGTGGGTTAAATAAAATAAATAATCCGAGGTAAACGTCTTGCGCACGAAAACTTTCTACTCAACGCTCCGTCCAGCAGGTGGCGATACTGGCGGTGGTTTGATGTGGACGGCTTCTTGAGCAACGTGAGCGTAGGCGAGTAAGATGTGTGACGTCAGATTTTGCTTGCTGTCCACGAGTACGTCAATATATTTAACCTTATTTTATTTAATCTTTTTAAAACCCGTGTACAGGTATCTTTCTGCGGCAATTGGTCATTTGCGTCTAGCAAAAGTGAAGTCCTGTGGTCACAGCTCTTTTGAATGCTCGCTTAAAGTAACGTTCACCTAGGTTAGCATAGCAAGTTAACGTTAGCTTTCGCTGTTTCTCGGTTCGTGAATTAAACATGTCTCGTTTAAAACCACTTAGACTGCAAATCTAGTTCGGCTTTCGGATAAACATGCAAGCGCCACGGTCTGCAGCTGTGGCCGAAACAGGGCAGCTCGGTGGAAGGGGGAACGCAGCAGCTGTGGGGGACTCCAGTAATGATACTAAAACACATTTTCGAGTCTGCCGCTTCATCATCGAGACAGGTAGGTTAACTTAGCTGACCCTCATTTTCCACTCTTGTATTTTTCTATTAATTAGTGGCATTGTGTTTTAAACGAGCTGTTTGTCCACTGTTAGTAACACTTTCTCAGAGGCGGGCGATATGGCTAAAAAAAGCGAATATCGCGATACTTCAAGAAAATTTCACAGGACGTCACGATATTAATTTTTTTTCAGTTATCTGATCATGTGGAAAAGTGTTACATTAAAAAAACACACTATCACTAACTGTGAGCACCAAGATTTTTATTTAATATTTGCCATACGTTGTTGCAGTAAATCCAGTTAAATTTTGCTTTCAGCTTAGAGAAACATGCGGTTGGTCAGTGTTCTTCAAGTATTGACAATATCCACAAAATGTTCAGAAAAGCATAGTATATTGTGACATAATTAATCCTGATAATGTCATATATGTAGTCATATTGCCCAGGTCTAACTTCTATATTACATTGTGTGGTATGGCTATACATTACAAGCTGTAAATATAAGTGGTGGTGGTTTTACAGGAGTGAAGTTGGGCATGCGGTCAGTCCCCGTGGCCACTGCATGTGCTCTGTACCACAAGTTCTTCCAGACAGCCAGCTTAGAGGTCTATGAGCCATACCTAGTAGCTATGTCCTGCATATACCTTGCAGGCAAAGTTGAAGAACAGCACCTCAGGACAAGGGACATTATCAATGTCTGTCACAGGTAGGCAGCCATCCTGAGTAGTAACCTTTCTAAGCGCATTGCATTTGGGATAATATGTTTTGCCCTTCCTCTCAATCTTGTATTTCTGTGTCTCTCAGGTATTTCCACCCTGGACGTGATCCGCTGCAGCTGGACAGCAAGTTCTGGGAGCTGCGAGACAGCGTGGTGCAGTGTGAGCTCCTCATTCTCAGACAGCTCAACTTTCAAGTGTCCTTTGAGCACCCTCATAAGGTAAGACATATTGGTTTGAACAGGTTTCCTAATGTTCTCCATGAAGCTTTGGCTTCTGTTTTTGGTATGCAGAAAGGTTCTTGTTCTTGCGTTGACTGTGAGACCGTTAATGCCTCAGGTAAAGTGATAGGTTAGCAAAAATAAAATAAAAAAAACCTTTCCCCCTTAAGCTAAATGAAATGTCTTTAGTCTGCTTCTTTTGCTTTGCACAGCTTATGAAGCCTCTGACCAGTTGGAGATGACCCGATAATAATTTTTCTTTTTTGATACTCATACTAATATTTAAATTTTGAATTTTGTTTGAGATCGAAGGCTTAAGATTCCACCCAGCACAGGCTCAGTTCCAGCTAACTGAAGTTTAAGTAACATTCTTTTTAAGTGACTCTGAGAGCACAAAATTTGAATGATTGGAGTTGAATTGGAAGTCTCAATCAAAAGTGTTCTGTAGCGTTTAGCCTGGTAGTCATTGCTGAACCACTCTTGCTGTAGTTTTCTTAAGGATTCCCTGGTTCTGATTTAGCAGCACCGCAGATGGATAAAGAAACCGTAACAAGTCTCATGAGGTCACAATGTGTGATGAATGGACAGAAGTGCGTTGTACAGCTGAAGTCACTAGTAGGAGGCTTCTTTTATGCTGCTTGTTGTCTAAAAGTATGCTGATAAGACATAGATAACAGGCATACAGTGTCAGAATCCACATTAGAAAGTTTATTTGAGATTACCTGACCACCCATGGCTACTTTGTTCTTTTTGTTTTGTTAAGCATGTGCTTTATATGCTACGCTCTTCTAAGACTCGGTGATTTAGGCTAAAATATTTGTTTTTCTGACCAATATTGTGTGTGCAATTTAAATGTGATCATTTTCTCTATCCTTGTTTTCGCCAAGAAGACCAGCACATCTGTTTTTCAAACTTGAATGCTGATTGTGGTGTGCCAGACTGCCAGTTCACAAGCTTTGCTTTATTAGGTTAAATTTCCCCAATCAAGTCTCATTAAGGCAGTCCTGAATAATGTAACATAGCATTAAAATTGCCACTCTTGTGATTTAAAAATGGCTTTCTTTCACAATGTGATTTTGATGTAAAAGCAATTAATTTTCAACTCTACTCTTCTGTGTTTGGTGCCAGTATTTGCTACACTACCTGCTCTCTGTAAGGTGTTTGCTGAATCGTCATGCCTGGTCTCGGACACCCATCGCGGAAACAGCCTGGGCCCTGCTCAAAGACAGCTATCATGGGCCAGTGTGTGTCCAGCATCGACCCCAGCACCTCGCCCTCACTGCACTGTACCTCGCTCTGCACACATACGGAGTGCAGGTCCCCAGAGGGGAAAGAGAATGGTGGCAGGTGAGAGCAATCACAGTTCTGTAGAAGAGAAAACCATCTTGTCTTATTGATGAAGTTGCATTCTAAAATCATTGTACACCATGATTTATTTATTGTTAAGGCACATTTATTAAAAGGAAATGCTGCTTTAGAGGCAGAACATCAGATCACCAAAAAAGAACAGACAGATTTAGGGTAATGATTTTTAAGAGAAAGGAGTAGTTTGTTCTAAAATCACAAGGTACACTACAACAAAAAGCTGTTTTATTGCTGTGTCATAATGTTATTTGGCAGAAAAGCTTATTATTAAGCTTAACATTGCATCTTATTTTATTAGTAATTTTTAGTTGAATAGCATTTTTAACTTAATCTTTATCTGCCACATCTGGAGCGTAGTCAGTTACCAAAGACAGTATCTTTTAGAAGTTTAGAACAGAAAACTTGTAAAACACTTGAAAGAATTGTAAACTTGTAAAACACCGTCTGTCTGGGAAAATTACTTTTCTTTATTTATGATTATTTTACCTTTATCAACATCATGTACAAAAACTCAGACACATGTAGGTCTGATTATTTTTAACAGTAAATAAAATGGCTGTATTTGTGTTGTAGACATTGTGGTTTCTATCACAGTTTAACACAGTGTTTCTCTGCAGTGTAATGTTACTTCAAACCACTCTGGATGACTTTGTTTACATCTCTGTCATTGAATTATGCAGGAATTGTGAAAAATCTGTGGAATTCCTCTTTTTTAACATGAGTCCTACTGCTTAGCTGAGTCATACTGCTGGCATTGAGATTCAGATGCAGTCTATGGTCAGGCTATTTCCAAGGATGCATTTGACCATATTGTAATTGGCAGCAAAGTTTGCAGTGCCCTTATCTGCCTCCTTTGATACGCAACATGCCGACTAATCACACTTATGCAAGGTTGTGCGGAAGAGTCAAGCAGCCAAGATTGATGTACACTGAAAGTGTCTGCAGCCTCTGCTCTTCCAGATTAGTGTCAGGGCATGTGGCAAAGACAGAACTTGTGAAACTGGCTGAACCCTAAGAGAATAGTGGTCATATATATCTATAATTGTAATATTTTAAAAGATGTAGATTTGGTTTCCTGGTCAGGGATGAAGCCTAATCCTGGACTTTTCCCTTTCAGTGGGGATCCGCCATTCTGAGTGCCATGTAGACCAGAGCACTGCCTGGAAAACCAATCATATGTGTTTTAATTGTTTCCTTTTAACAGGTTCTTTGTGAGGACGTTACCAGAACTCAGATTGAAGACATAATGACCGAACTGCTGCAGCTCTATGACATGGAGGCCAAGTGCACATGAATGCAAAGCAGATAAGGACCAAATTCAGCATTTTACCCAAAGCCAAACAACTACAGACCATTCAGATCATGGTCCAAATCCCAGGACAGGTTCTTTTTGATCGTCTCATGATTTGGACCCTACAGTTGGATTTCAGTGCAGCTAATGAAGTTGTTAAAGCGGCCGTGCCAGTGTCTGTGCTGGACAGCACTGTCAGGAAGATGTGAGGTAGGACGGAGAAGGCCGGAGTGTGTGAGTCACCAGGTGACAGTCTGAAAAACAGGCTTTAGCCACAGCACATCAATCAGCTCCCAAGCTCATGCCCTACTTTCTTCTTCTCCTACCTCGTTCCATTTTCTCCTGGAAGAGAAGAGAGACGGAGAAAGTGAGAGAAAAAAAACAGAATAAAAGGAGAGAAGTAACAGTGCCAGCCGATCCCCAGAGCTGGACTGCGACTTGAGGTAAAGCAGCCAAATCTGGGGCAGAGCTTTGATATTTTATAATTTAATTACTCTCTTCCTCTCCCATTAGAACTTATCCCTGAGGTTCCCTGCAGTTACGCTACAGTACAGTATAACACTGTAAATGATGGTTGCGTCAGATGGGATTGGGTTACATCAGACTGAAAATGGATGGACGGAAGTGTTTATAATGTGCTGCGATTCATTGTTTTTTCCAGTGTTCTTTCTTTCTTTGGTTGCCATTAAAGTGTTTTCTGCATTGAAGGCCCCATGTGGTAAAATTCTGTATGTTTTAATTTATACCCAGTAGTCCATTAATAACATTTGTGTGGTGTCATGTAGGGCTGCAATGAATATTTATTAAAATTTGATGAAGTTGATTTATTAATATGTGCAAAAACAGAAAAGCAACTTTAACATCTGGTACTTTTACTCGATTGGTGAAAGTATACGCTTGTGTGCATCAGTTTTTATCAGTTTGACAGAAAATATAGCCAAACACTAGCAAGTTACCAGTAGCTCACAGGAGCAGCGCATAGAGATATAATCGAGATTATCTCCCTGCACGTTGCATAAAAACTTTGTGGTTAGCATTTTTTCATGCCTATCAGATGGTCCTTTCATGTCAAGTCCTCTGTAATCTCGACAGTAGATCAGAGGTTGGGACTCTCTTATTTGAAGCGATAATGTTAGTTTTAATCACGATTACGTTCAAAATATTAGAGCAGAAAAAAATAATGACAAACTGTTCCAGGTGTTAAGACTACTACAGATGAGTTTAGCGAATGTTTGGATATGAACCGGTTTTGCTTGCGTCATGTCAATTCATATAGAATCTAAAACATAGTCATCCTCGTGTTCACTGACAAAAGTTGACCATAAAAATACGCTGTTTAATCTGCTGTCCTGCGCTGCTCATTTTTGAGTATTTTTAACATTAATTTAGCAGCGAACAGCTATTGTCTATGTAAAGATATAGTGGAATAACAGCATCCTTAACAGAGAATTAAGTCACACCACCTCGGTATTTGCTGTAATTCGAGCTTTTCTGTTTTCTTTTGTCTTTAAATCAGTCCGTGCATGCGTGTTAGCCCTGCCTAGTGACAATGTTGGCCCACCCCACATTTTGTATTCTGCTCCCCAAAAGACAAATACAAAGACTACCTGCACAGGACTACCTGCATGCAAGATAGCAGAACGCAGCAGGAAACATTCAGGTGAAAGAGACCTTTCAAATATTCCTCCACCGAATATTTCTTTAAGTTCACACGGCTTCCAAATACTCTACGAATATTCTTCAAGCTTTAAGAGGCTTCCAACTACTTAATATTCACAAAGTTGGCTTTCTGTTCACGTTGTCCTGTTCCACCTTAAATTACGTAGCAGCTATATTCTGCATCTGAGGCGTCTGAATGGTACTTCTGCACAATTTAAGGTGTAACAGGAAAATTTGAACAAGATGCTGGTGAAAAATAAGCTGCCTACAACTTCATCATTGAAGTTGATGAAGGCAATTGAAAGGCATAAGTGCTCTGTTTCTGTTTGACAGGTGCGTAACATTAACTTATTTTTGCTAGTATGTCGTTTTGTACTAATTTTTGTGATAGCAGCTGGTTATCTCCATGCAGTAACTGTAGAGCCAGTAACATTAGTCACTTACTGTATGGTCGTTTGGTCTAACGTTAAGTGATATTTGTCTGTATAACAATTTTTTAATGGCCACAAACAAACAAACAAACAAACAAAAAAAAAACTTTTTTTGTCGTTTGCATTGGCAATGTGTGTCCATAAATTTGAGGGACAGATCTTTTGAAGGAGCACAGAATGGAGGAGTATACTTGTTTTGCAGTTTGTGTTCAAATATCGTCAGTCTCCAGAATCGTACACTGCGTCTTTAATAATAATAATAATAATAATAATAATAATAATAATTAATAGTAGTCACAAATGACCAGCCACTCACATGGTCATGATTTGGATCCACTATGTTTCACTGGCCTCAATGATATCTTCTGGTTCTCCTGTTGGCATTTCATGTCACAAACTCAGCGGATGTAGGATCAGTACTCCCAAATTGCTAGAAAACATTTTATCTCCATAATATGCCTCTTGCTCCTCACCTGTTTTCTGTCTCCTTTCAGAGTATATAGGCTGTGTTCCCTGCGCTTTCCTCCCCTGATCTTACCTGGTCACTATGACCGCATCATTTCTGATACTCTGAATGATGATGCCTCCCTTAAAACCAGGATGGTCCCTGTCTCCCATTCCTGCCCATGATTCATATCTGAACGGTTTTGGTAGATGTCTTGAACGTCTGTATACAAAAACCGGTCTTACTATCTAATCTGCTCTACATTCAGCATGACCAGAGGTACAGAGATGACTTTAATTCACCCTCCTCCTACTATTCTGCTCTTATAAAAGAAACTCAAGGCCTAGAACCCTTTTCAAGACAATAAACACATTCCTAGTACCCCTGAACAACCATCCTCTTCTTCTTAAATACTGTCCCAGGTACCTTATTATACACTACATGGCTAAAGGTGGTCACATTATTGAGTTCAAGTGTTTCAGCCACACTCGTTGCTAACAGGTGTGTACAATCAAACAGCCATGCAGTCTCCATAGACAAACACTAGCAGCAGTAGTGGTCATTTTGAAGAATTTAAACATGGCTCATAACAGGATGACACTTTTGCCACAAGTCAATTAGTGTGTTTTCTGCCCTGCTAGAGCTGCCCCAGTCAACTGTAAGTGCTGTTATTTTGAAAGAGAAGCATCTAGGAGCAACAGCTCAGTTACAAAACAGCAGATCACAGAATTCCCTGAGCGGGGCTGCCAAGTGCTGTACTACGTAGTATGTTGAAATTGTTTATCCTTTGTTGCGTCAGATATAAATGTGTGGCGGGAGCTTCATGAAATAGGTTTCCATGGCTGAGCAGTTGTGCACAAGCCTAAGATTGTATGCAATGCCAAGCTTTCGGCAGAGTGGTGTAAAGCGCACTGCCACTGGACTCTGGAGCAGGGGAAACATGTTTTCATGGATTGATGAATGATGCTTCTGGCAGTAATGAATGAAACAGGGTTTGGCAGGTGCCAGGAGAACACTACCTACAGGAACACAGTGGCAACAGAAAATTTTGCTGAAGGGTTAATGGTCTGGGGATATTTTTCAGGGTTTGGGCTTAACCCTTTAGTTCCAGTGAACAGTAATGTTGCATGGAAAGACATTTTAGACAACCACATGTCTCCAATCATGTGGCAGCAGGTTGAAGAGGGCCCTTTCCTGTTCCCCTGTGCACAAAGTGAGGTCCATAAAGACATGGTTTGACAAGTTTGGTCTGGAGGAATTGCAGTGGTCTGCACAGAGCCCTGAACTAATCCCCACTGAACACCTTTGGGATTAATTGGATTGTTGATTGTGAACCAGCGCTTTTGTTCAGCATCAGTGCCTGACCTCACAAATTGATTTAATGGGCACAAATTTTCAGACTCCAAAATCTTGTGGGAAACTTTCCTAGAAGAGTGGAGGCTGTTGTAGCTGCAAAGTGGGGGCCAACTCCATAGTTTTGGAATGGGATGTCTCATATAGGGGTGATGGTCAGGTGTCCACATACTTTTGGCCATATAATATATGTTTAATATTTTCACTACTTCTACTATGACAGAATCCGCATCTGCTTCAGAATTAATCAGTAAACCATGCTTTCTTAGTGTCACCTTGACCCAACTTTCTTATCAAAAGTAATGGAAACTGTGGTAGCTGATCAACTTTAATCATTTCTCATAGAAAACAAGCTCTGTGAGCCTTTTGAATCAGGTTTCTGTACACAAAATAGCACTGAATCTTCTGTTGTTAGTGATCTGCTGGCTGCTGATTGTGATTGTAGTATCATTACCATTCTTCTCATCCTTGATGTTGGTGCTGTGTTCAATACACTGAGTTATGATGTGCTTCTATCCCGTCTCTCAGGAACAGTTGCAAATTGGTTTCATTCCAGCTTCTCAGACAGGCAGTGATTCATTACTATTGGTAAATATAGATCATCCAGAGCACCTGTTTCCTAAGGGGTTCCCCAAGGTTCTGTTCCTGGTCCTATTATTTTCATCATTTACATGCTACCCCTCGGCTGCAGTCTTAATCCTAGTTTCCACTGCCATGCAGACAATATCCAGATATATGTCAGCACAAACTTCACCCTAGGCTTTGGCAGCATGCATCCTTAAATTAAAACTCTGGATGAATAACAACTTTCTAAAATTTAATACAGAAAAAGTGAAGTACTGTAAGGCAATAAAAACTCATTACTAGAATGTCCAACAACACTATTGACATAGAACAGTGTGTCAGTGGGGCATTTGCTAGTTGCTGGGCGTACAGTTTGTTTCTTTACTCACCTTTGGGGCTCAAGTTAAATCATTAACACAGACTGCATTTTTTCATTTTAGTAATATTGCCCATCTGCCGCCATTACCCACCACTTGTGATGCCAAACTTGCATATTTATTTATACTTTTAATTGCTGTAATTGTTTTTACTGGCCCACAACTTTACCAATGTTCAAATTCAGACCCCCACAGCAAGAGTGATTACATATAACAAAACATCTGCACACACATCATCCCTATTTTTTGTCAGCTGCTCTAGTTACCAGTAACCTCACATGTTGATTATAAAATACTGCTCACTACTGCTCTCTAATGTCTTATATTTGGCTTAAGATGTGGGGTCGACCCTTTGTGGTCTGACATACAGGATCTTTTGGAGCTCCTTCACCCCTACAGCCCCCCTCTGACAGTAGTCTTCTCATAGAACCCTACATCAGACTCTCCTCCATGGGGCAGATCTTTTAGGGCCTCTGAACTGTGAAATAACCTACACCTGTCTCATTAAGACTGTGCTTCTGTTTTCTGTTTCTTCCTTCTCTTTGTCTCTTTTGAAGACCTTCCTATTTAAACAGTAATTATTACTCATAGTAATTTATTATCCATTATTCATAATAACAATAAATAACGATCAGGTTTAAAAAAAAAGTGAAACATGCCTATTCGATAGTTATATAGTTACATATAGTTATATAGATAGTTATAGAGTTATATAGACTATATAGTATAGATGCTGTATAGATAGACAGCACTGGTCTATCTATACAGCAATAAAAATAGTCCTAATGCATTCTTACATTATCATTTTCCAACCTCTCTTTAACCCTAAAAATTAAACAGGCTGTTTTATGTCACTGCATGCATTTACAACAGATAAACAGGACTTTTGCATAAACAACACTAATATTACAATAAGGCCAAATCATTTGAACACAGTAAGTAGTGATTTTACATATGTCATTGTGTCACTTCCAAACCTCACTTTTTGGAAGCTCAGTATTAATTCTAAATATTTTAAATAGTTATGTTGAATCAGGGGTGGTAAACTTAACCACTAAAGGGGTCATATTAAAAAATCTCAAAAAATCTGTGGGCCAGAGAAATTCTTATTTCATTTTTAATTAATGTCCTATAACCCAAACTAGCCATTATTTATTCAAAATGTGCAAAAGCTCCAACATTAAAATAGACACTTAAAACAGATTGAGAATTATTACATGAATACTAACGTTAGGTTTTTATGTTGGTTTAACTGCAGCTGAAATGCAGCTAGTGTGTTTGGTGATATGGCAGGTGTGGGATTATGTAGAATTGTGTAGAACTGAAGTGTAAATGCTGTCCCGTAGATTATTGTAGTGGTGGGAAAGTCAAGAGCAAACATTGTCGCTGTTAAGTGCTTAAGACTTTTACACAGTATTTCATGTAAATAATTTGTTCTAATTGACTGCCTTGTGTTGTGTCTTGTTCATAAAGTGGCCTGGGCTGAAACACTCATAACGCCTGCCTGAATGCGCAGAGCTAAAGTGTGAGCTGGAAGCTGAATAGGAGGATTTATGTTAATATGTTTTGTGACATCACAAAAACAGTTAATTTGAAACGGACCGTTTTTTGCAGCAAGTCTCCGTCTATGAACTGTCTGAACCGGGGAGTGTATGGTATTCATCATCAAACTCTCCTGTTTTACGAAATCAAGGACGCTTTCCATGATATGGGCCCTTTAAGTACTTATAGACAACAATGTGGAGCTGCACCTGAGTGAAGCATGAAATAAGCTGTCTCTGTGCTGTTTGACCACAAAAAAACAGGAAACGTGGCCACGTCTAGTTAAATCTAGGAGTCAAAACTGCTTTCTACCCTCTGAGCAGGCGCGGTTACTCATACCCCGCTCGCGTGTTGGAGGAGTTTTGCCGACCCTCAAATCTTGTTAGCATCACGTCCAGCTCTCACTGTCTGATCAGTGCATTCCAGCATGCACAAGCTCTATCTGCCCTGCACAGCCCTGCAAAATTAAATGCTCTGTTAATTGAACCAGCTAAAAGTTAAAGTTGGCTCTTAATGAAGGCAATAAATATTAATTGTACATTATCTCTTTTCTTAAGGCCATTGAGGCATGATGAGGAGACAAACGCCTTTATTCTCGTCCTCATTTTGCACTAGAATAAAAACAAGCAGAAGTGTTGGTGTGGCTGTAGTAGTGACGATGCTAGGCTATATTCAGTGTAGGGCTATCATCCTTTCAAATGAATCCAAATCTTGCTTTCATTACCACTGAGGCAATGCCACAGTTATCTAACCTTCCCTAGTACCCACACACACACACACACACTCGCCTTCTCTCTGCAGGCAGGCCCTAATGCTGGGCGTTATGAATTATGGAGAGGGTACATGTGCAGCCGGAATCTCTCGCATAAATAAAACATCAGCGCTGCCCTCGCTATGGGATAGAGTGCTGGGAATAGGCAGGATTGGATTGATTGAGACTATAACTTCAGTGTAGTCTCTCCTCCTCTACTCTTTCACTTTCTCTATCTGCCTTTTTTCTGGTCCTCACTTGCTTTTTTCGCATTTCATCTCTGTTCTTCCGTTTAGAGAGAGAGAGAGAGAGAGAGTGTGTGTGTGTGTGTGTGTCTGTGTGTCTGTGTGTGTGTGTGCATGCCTGCTTACTGTATGCAGACAAACGCAAGCACTTTGTCTCACAGAACTTGTTTCTGACTCACGCTTCCTTTCTCCCTTGGGCTCTTTTTCTCTCCACATCTTTCGTCCCTCTCTCGTTCCTACTGTATGCGCTCTCTCTCGCTCTTTCTCTCTGTATCTTTCTCACTCTCTCTCACTCTCTCTCTCTCCCTCTCTCTCTCTTCAGCAGTCCTGCGTTGCCAGTTATAAGAAGCTCTTTCAACATTTGCCCCCTGTCAGTGTGAAGCCTGCATATCCTATAAGCACTGCTTTGTTTGGAAGCTTTGTGAAAGCATCTTAAAAGTAGATGATGTGTCCAATTACTTCTCATTATAAAACAATAAAGGCCACTTTTTCTGTTATATTTTCAAAAATCGTTACAAATGGACACAGCATTTTGGACTAAATCCCTTCAGTTGTTGTATGAATATTTTAAGCTTATTTAAGCAATACCTATGCATGTTTGCTTATTTTTAACTGCACAGATTCTACATTTTTCTTTTGTTGACTTTTTCCAGGCTCAGTTATTCTGTCTTTTTTCTACCAGATATAGTCATTATGGAGTTCTTGCATGGCCATTTGAATTTCATTCAACTGCTCTCTCAACCATTTATAACGGATATTTCTGTTACTGTATCTTTAAGACTCATATGTAATTAGCTGCCCTGTATTGCTCCTCATTCCAAAAGCAGTCTGACTGAAACACTAACCTCAATGAGAATGTCTTGCTGTATAATGAACAGTTAGATATATGTGAATGTGTTAGGTATTAGATATATTCTACATTAAAGAAGCTTTTATTTGCCAAGATATCATTGTTTGCAGTGCTCAAAAGGACATCCGGTTCAGTATTTAAAAAAAAAAAAAATCAAGCCCTTAAAGAGACAGTCAGCTCGCAACCCTTTCTATACATTTATATTGCATAAGGTCTCTAATTGTCCACTCTCTGCAGCTCACTCATCACTGTCCCGTTTTCTTCTGTCCCAAGTGAGCTCCCACCTACCCATCTGCACATAAAAAAAGACTTGGGCCTTTTAAGTCCTGTTGTATCTTTGTTGGTAATGTGGTTGTGCTTATTTCCCCACAGGTTTGAACGTGTGCCAGTATTCGGAGTAAAGCCAAATCAATCAGCGTTCAGAAAAAGGAAAGTACTGATGGCTGATTCAGTGGATGTGGGAGGGCAAAACAGCACGGGACTGCAGTAAAGTATCTGTTTTAATTACAGCACAATGAGAGAGGAAGCTGAAGCAGAGGAGCTCAGGAGGTGCAGAAGTGGGACACGAAGAGAGAGAGAGAAAGAGAGAGAGAGAGAGACAAAGAGTTCAGCAGCACGGCCCACATTCAAATGACACGCCCACCACGTTACCACATCATTTATTCAAATTCAAGTCAAACATTTTCAGGAGATATTTCTGGGGAGATTAGTTAATCCACTTGCATAAGGAGGCGAAAAGTCAGAGGAACATAAGGGCAAAAGCAGAATTCAAATATAATGTAAAGTTGTTGAGAAAATGAGACTTAAATCAATCTCAACCTTTTGCTTCTGAAAAAATCCACAGGTGTTTCTGCCATCCTTCCACTGTGAGAAGGCAGCTCAGCGCTGTGGGTCTGAAAGGATGTGTAGCTGTCAAGAGTCCTCACTGGGAAAAGGTAAAAGATGAAAAATTTGCAAAGAAGCTGCTTAACATCAGTAGCCATTTACATGCAGCCTAATAATCTGTTAAAAATCTGATTAATAGCTCAATCAGAAAAGAAGATGCCAATCAGAATACGGAATACAGACAGTTTTTAAACATTGTCCACTCACTGTCCACTCTGTTGGGCACTCCTACCTTGGTGGTCTATCTTGTAGATGTAAAGTCACACACAGTAGCTCATCTGCTGCTACACAGTTTGTGTTGGTCATTCTCTAGTCCTTCATCAGTGGTCACAGGACGCTGTTGTCTGGAAATTTTTGGTTGGTGGACTTATCTCAGTCCAGCAGTGACACTGAGGTGTTTAAAAGCTCCAGCATCCATCTGATCCACTCAGACCAGCGCAACACACACTAACACACCACCAGCACGTCACTGCAGAGTCACTGCTGTACTGAGAATAATTCATCACCCAAATAATACCTGCTCTGTGGTGGTCCTGTGGGGGTCCTGACTATTGAAGAACAGGATAAGAGGGGGCTAACAAAGTATGCAAAGTGTTTCTATAAGGTAAGTGGAGCTGTTAAAATGGACAATGAGTGTAGAAACGACAAGCTGTTCCTAATAAAATGCTTGGTAAGTGTATGTTCTCTGTTTTTTCTTAGCGCTAAAAATTTTACAATCTTACTTAATGGCTGTTTTGACTGGAAGTGAAGTAAATAAAGGGAAGAATCACTGAATTTTGCACATTATTGTTTATACAGTATGTTAACAAAGACTCACCCACCCCCCAATCCAAAAAAGGAGGTCTACGAAGAAAAGAATAACAAGGTTTTAAACTGTAATGATTTAAATGAATTAAATGTAAATGTTTTTACACGTAAAACAGTGACTTTTTATGGTATATAACACTTCTGTATGAGCAAAAGAGGGGACGTTTAAGGCTATCAGAGAGTCTATGAAGATAAGTATGGCTCCTCAAGATGCAGGGGGGATCACAGTAAATGATATATCCTGCCATCATTCATTCTTCAAACACACTGCAGGGGCTCCCCTGGAAAGAGCTGGGCCATAATGCGGAAGATGCTGGGGAGTGGAGTCAGAGTGTAATAAGTAACAGTGTAGAAATGCGTAATGATGCCTTGATCTGAAGGTGCCGATTCAGCTGTACAGGGTTTGGAATGATAGAACTGACTAGTATCAATTATAATAATATTCACTATATTCTGTGCTAATTTAAATTAATATAGTCTGAAAATTGTAAACAGAAAAGTGTAGTTTTGATCGTCTGTATTCTGCTATTTTGTAAACAGTTCCTTCTGTCGCATTAAAATATTCAGTGTATTTAATGTAAGAATAATTCTGAGTCATAACAATTGGAATCGAATCATTGAATCATTTCCTAAAGAACTTATTGAATCAGTCATGATCAGAGATTCACACCTGTTATTGGACGACTGCAGATTTTTTTTAAAGCTGTCTCTATCTTGTGTATCTGTATCAGTCTGCCATTAGTATTTGTATATGAGTAGTTGAGTAATCTAGCAATTTTGTGGATGATTAATCGAATAACATGATGATTCATTTGTTAGTTTCATTTATTTGGACCACCTAATAAAAACTAAGCTTAAAAATAACATACAAAATAGAGTATTTTAAAATTTTGGTAATACCGAAAAGGACTGAAAAAGAGACCAGTAGGACAATTTTAAATCAGTACTATGTTATCTTCAGGTATCATCAAATTCCATTTTAATGTCGTTTTTCTTCAATGCTGATTTTAACCAGTCATTTCATAAACTGGGCTACACATGTTATAAAGCATTTACTGCAAAAATCTTCACTTTCTAAGTAGCCCAAGTACGATTTGGTATGATGTGCTAATTTTATGTAAATTTCCACTAGCGCTTCTATGTTCAGTGTTATCATCAAACTAGTAGTGTTGTTCACTGCCCACCCAAGGTGCTAAAAATCGAACATTTGAAGCTTGTAACACACCGTTACAGTAGCATATTCTTTGCTTTGAGTGTTTGATGTGATGTTCAGCCTCGACCTAGTTAAACAACACTTTTCACTTCATATACCTGCAATCTCTAACATCAAACATTTAATTTCATACATATACATGCAATTCATTGCAAACATACATACATTTGTGAGATCCTGCTGGTGTAGGTTTCCTCTTTTTCAGTGATGAACAGTTAGAAATTCGACAAGAAGGGTCAGGAAACTGGAGCTTCAGCGTTGACTGGAGTTTATTTCCACATACAGAGTATGGGTATAGTGTGGTCGATCAACAGTCAATCAGGCAGGCTCAGGAGTCTAGTCTTATTCACATGCATGCAGACGATCATGCACAGACACAGCTTTGTCATCAGTGTGTCACCAGTCTAGTCTGGCAACCAGTCTGATCAGCAGTCCAGTCTGTTCAGTGCGCCACTCTGATTAGAATATTTTGGAAGGATCTTATATACATTGAAAACTAAGGGGGAGGAGTTTGAGGAGGGATAAGAAGGGGTTGTAGAAGGAGAATATGAAATAAGATGTGGGGGGTAGAGATAAAGGGATGATTGTTATCACCTTCAGGTTATGAGACAAAGGGTCATCTCAGTGTAAACAAAAGAGTGGCAAAAGACAAGGTTAGAGTGTGGAAACCTTTCACCTCATCCCTTTCTGCAAAGGGCGGGGGACAAGTATTACTTTTCTACAACAAAAGGCCTTTTGCTAAAACGCTACAGTAAACATGGTTAAGACCCTTAAGAAAATAAAATATAAGGGAAAACAACATATATGGAGAATATTTTCTCTCAACAGAAAAGTAACTGAGTAAGAATATTCGGCCTGATAAACAAATAATGACATGCAGCTACTCTATCGATCAAATTGAAAATTAATTACTAAGATTAATCAATAATGTAAATCTCCCTGATATTATTAAATGAACAGTAGACCTCCTGATCTATTAGTGTCGATTATAGGTGTTTTTTTGAGTCAACAAATTTTCTATTCTTTTCTAAGTACAGAAAAGACTGTCTCCAGTAATTGGCCATGTGCTACAGATGTGACAGATAGAGATTAGATTGAAAAAAGAGGAAATGTTCCTTTAATGAGCATCTGTGAAACGCAGGCTCTATGCTGCAGCTCTGGTGGTGGCCTCCTAGAGGCTGCGCTACCTGCAGAGCTAATGCACAGCTGCTCCCTGAGGGAGCGGCATCTCCCTCACAGACCCTCACCTCTGAATTATATATACCCCCCTCAGCTGAAACTGCTCCACTTTACCGGACACCCCTCACTAATATTTTAGTATGAGAGAGGGAGGGATAAGGGAGAAGATAAGTGTTTGCATGCATGTGTATGCAGAGCAGGGAGGTTCTTGCATATCTGTTGAATTGCGTGCTGTTAAATGCATTGGTTTTTATGCGGGGCTGCAGCTCTTTATGCTCAGCTTGGCAGGCTTTCAGGCCCCCGCCTAGAAGCTGCAACAGCCTAATAGAGGTCTTGCTCTGAAACAACGATTTTAAGTCTTTTCTTTTGTCTTTACCCTAGCAGTTTTAGAGCATTAGCACATTACTGTGTTTGTGTTTGCACATGCACATGTTTGCATATGGTGGCTGCGGTAGCACCACACTTGAGCACTCTTCAGCAGATAAAAGCTTTCTGTTCTTGGCCTGAAAAGCCTCCTGCATTAAAGCTATCAGATTTGAGCTCTGCATGCTGAGAGACGACAAGACGAGTAGACCTGTGTGGGCGTCGGGGGGGGGTTGTCTGAATTTATGAATTAAAACAAATGTAGAGGGAGAGAGTGAGTCCATTGAAGAAGGCCTGAATGAGAGAGTGAACAGACCTGGTACAACTGCTGCTTCTAACCTGCTTGTTTGACTTGTACTTCAGCACATGGCTTTGTATCGTATCATGTGCCACCTAATCCGCTGACAAATACAGTGACACAGTAAACTCTGGTGATGTAAAGTGTCATATGCACTCATTTCATTTAAAGAAGAATGTACAGCATTTCTGACAGGTCAGAAACAAACCTGGGATGTGGACGAGGTACTTCAATGTGGGGACTTCCTAAATCATAGCAGTATTTATTCACTTTTTTGGGTACTCAAGCTAGCCATCAAATAGGTCAAGGTTAATTTTTCATGTTTTGTTGTTTTGTTTTGTTTTTTTGTGTGATGTGATGCATCTCTTGGCTAAAGTGAAGATTTAGGCTGTGGAACTGACCACACAGAAAACGAGTGATGCTTTGACTGACACTGTGTGTCCTTGTTTATTTATGACAATATAAAATATATTTTCTCTTCGGAATTTTCAAAAATGGGTCAAAATATACATGGGTGGCAATTAATATGCTTTGCATACAAATTATACTATAGCCTGTGCGTTGTTAAATGTGTGTTGTTCCTTGAGAGCACTTCGGAGCCACTGAAAACATATATAACCTATGTCTAAGTTAGTCATCCAGGATGGACAAATGAACAATGACCTGTGTGACTGCTCACCTAACCTGAGTTCTGTCATGTCTACATCATTATAGGGATGTGGGGGGCAAAAACTGACCCTCAAACAGCATTCTCAGGGTAGTTTCTAAACATGCCGCCAATCTGAAAACTCATTTTAACATGAGTGCCATTTTAAGGCCTGTTACATTACTACCTCAAGTGAAACTGTTAGATGGCACCTTGAAGGGTCAAGGGATCAAGTGAACATAAGAGCTCATTATAGTCTGGTGCAATGGCGGACAGGTGGAATGGTGCAAAGGTTCATGTAATAACAGACAGAAATCTGATTCAAATAATTGAATTCAGATGTTCCAATCACTTCCATGGCCACAGGTGTATAATACCAAGCCCCTAGGCCTGCAGACTGCTTCTACATAAGAATAGGTCGCTCTCAGGAGCTCAGTAAATTCCAGCGTGGTACCGTGATAGGATGCCACCTATACAACAAGTCCACTACTAAATATTCCACAGTCAACTGTCAGTGGGATTATAAAGCGGAAGCAACTGGGAACGACAACAACTCAGCCACAAAGTGGTCAGCCACGTAAAATGACAGAGCAGGATCAGTGGATGCTGAGGCACATAGTGCACAGAGGTCACCAACTTTCTGCAGAGTCAATCAGTACAGACCTCCAAACTTCATGTGGTCTTCAGATTAGCTCAAGAACAGCGTAGAGAGCTTCATGGGTTTCCATGGCCGAGCAGCTGCGTGCAACCCTTACATCACTAAGTGCAATGCAAAGCGTCGAATGCAGTGGTGTAAAGTGCCACCACTGGACTCTGGAGCAGTGGAGATGTATTCTCTGGAGTGATGAATCACACTTCTCCATCTGGCAATCCGATGGATGAGTCTGGGTTTGGCAGTTGTTGGCAGAACGGTACTTGTCTGGCTGCATTGTGCCATGTGTAAAGTTTGGTGGAGCGGGGATTATGGTGTAGGGTTGTTTTTCAAAAGAATTCCCAGAAGAATTACAGCTGTTATAGCTGGCAAAAGGCCATCCTTGTATCCTTGTTAGACAAACACAGATTATCAATTCCAGATTATCAAAGAGATCTCAGGAGTCATTAGTCAGAAATTAATGAAAGTTTCAAAAATTGCTTTACAAAATTTGGTAAACAAAAATGTTCCAAAATGTTCCAAAGCTCATATGTTTTGCTGTAGGGACATTTTCCCTCCAGATTTTTCTAGATCCTCTAAATTCCGACATCATTAAGGAACTAAGGTTTCTACGTGCAAGTTAACACTGCTGTGCACTGAACTGACATCCTGCTGTTAATAATGTTGAAGTTTGATTTTAGACAATTTGTATGCAGTCAGTTCAGTGTGCAGGGGTGTTAGCTTGCTTGTAGCATAGATGTAGCAATGTTCATATTTTCATTCTGTAACATCCTAATTTGACGTTCACAAAATATACACAAGACAAAACATGTCAGCTTTGGAGCATTTCTGTTTACCACAGAGTGCGACAGCAGTGCATTTTGAAAATCCCATTCATTTTTGTTATAGAGAATCCATCTTAGACCCAGAGTTCCTAACATGGGCAAATCATCAACTAAAGAATGATGACATGACTTGAAAGGTCTATAGAATTCAACTACCATAGCACACAATTTGTGTTTCCCTACTTTAATAGACCAAATGGAGCAATTCAGAATCACATTTTAAGGGGAATTAAGGGGATTTTTTTTTTTTCATTAATGGTCAATATGTAAACGAATCGAGAGTCAGAATTGTCACAGTAGTGGTGATGAAAGTCAAGTGTGTGAAGACTTTAATGCCTCTAAGCTAATAATAATAAATGATTGCATGAAATGGTTGTGAATGCATTGCCTGTCGCCTGAAACGTTATTTTGTGAATGTTCTGAGATCAGGTTTAACTATTTTTTTTATATTCATGGCAGAAATGTACTGTTGTAACGCAAAAATGTCCCCAAAGATTTTTTTTGAATTTTCTAAAAATAGAAATAGAATAGAAAAAATAGAAATTTACACATATCAACATTACATATTAAACTTACAAGACACACTTACATTCACTGGTCATTTTGGAAAGTAATTAAAATGACTATATTTGCGTTGCAGACAGTGTAACCTTTGTTTCCTATCACCACCACTGTAGAAGAAGTCTTTACATTTCTCTACAATGCTGCAATTCACATTAAATCACCATAAATTACTTTGTTTACACCTCATTCAGATATTTTAAACCATTGATGGAATTCCCCTTTAACTATTGGGCCAAGAAGTGATTCAGTGCTCAAAAACCCTCAGAGAGTCTGCATTTTTGCTTTCCCCTGCCTCCCAACAACCCTTAATAAAACCATCACAAACATTGAATGCCTAGGTGAAGAGCTGTGATAGGAAAAAAAAGGTCTGGACTATCTGGGGGATCCCAAGGGTTGAGCTGGGATAAAATAAGCTAATGATGTGACTCAGGTGCAGGAAAGCACAGAACCGTGCAGTGCAGATGGACTACAGTACTGGAGGTGGAAAACACTGGCTAAAGTATGTTACCTGCACCCAGAGGCATCAAAGCTGGGGTTACAGTAAAACTGACAACCCAGAACCATTTGGTGGAGAGGTCAACCAAGGTTTGCTTAGGTATTCAATTTCAAATTTGGGGAAAGGGCCAACAGACGGGGCATTGGCAAAGGACCCAAGGTGTTTGTGTATCACCCATGCACTTGACAACAGTATTAGTAATACAGCACCCTCTGGAAACATTAGTACCTTTGGTATACAAGATGGAAAAAGGCAATGATACACTTGTGTCCAACTTGTCAGTAGTGTATCACTGATTCTGGAGGGCTGTGTATATATATCAAATATAAGTTATAGTTTTGAAATATTATATATTCATGGCAATATATGTATTTCAAATATATGACATATATTAGCATATATGGATTTCCTGTGCATCCAACTTACATTAGTCACATATGGACATATGAGTTGTATTATTTGAAATTGGCCATTTTTAAATGTGGAACATACATTTCAGTCATATATCAACATATAAAAACATATATGTGTAACACACACTATATTGCCAAAAGTATTTACTCGTCTGCCTTCATACACATATGAATTAGAGTGACATCTCATTCTTAATCCACAAGGTTTAATATGGTGTCAGCCCACCCTTGCCAGCTATAACAGCTTCAACTCTTCTGGGAAGGCTTTCCACAAGGTTTAGGAGTGTGTTTATGGGAATTTTTGACCATTCTTTCAGAAGTGCATATGTGAGGTCAGACACTGATGTTGGACAAGAAGGCATGGGTCACAATCTCTGCTCTGATTCATCCCAAATGTGTTCTATTGGGTTGAACTCAGGACTCAGGCCAGTCAAGTTCTTGCACACCAAACTCGCTCATCCATGTCTTTATGGACCTTGCTTTGTGCACTGGTGCTCAGTCATGTTGCAACAGGAAGGGGCCGTCCCCAAACTGTTCCCACAAAGTTGGGAGCATGAAATTGTCCAAAATCTCTTGCTATGCTGAAGCATTAAGAATTCTTTTCATTGGAATTACGGGGCCGAGCCGAACTCCTGAAAAACAACCCCACGCCATAATCCCCCCTCCACCAAACTTTACACTTGGCATAAAAGCAGTCAGACAAGTACCGTCCTCCAGGCGTCATCCATCAGATTACCAGACGGAGAAGCGTGATTCATCACTCCAGAGAACACATCTCTACTGCTCTAGAGTCCAGTGGCGGTGCTTTACACCACTGCATTTGACGCTTTGCATTGTGCTTGGTGATGTAAGGCTTGGATGTGCTTGGAAGCTCATTCCGTGAAGCTCTCTACGCTGTTCTTGAGCTAATCTGAAGGCCACATGACGTTTGGAGGTCTGTAGAGATTGACTCTGCAGAAAGTTGGTGACCTCTGCAAACTATACGCCTCAGCATCCGCTGACCCCGCTCTGTCATTTTTCGTGGCCTACCACTTCGTGGCTGAGTTGCTATCGTTCCCAATCGCTTCCACTGTGTTATAATACCACTGATAGTTGACTGTGGAATATTTAGTAGTTAGGAAATTTCACAAATTGCACAAGTGGCATCCTATCACGGTACCATGCTGGAATTCACTGAGCTCCTGAGAAAGACCCATTCTTTCACTAATGTCTGTAGAAGAAGTCTGCAGGCCTAGGAACTTGGTTTTACACACCTGTCGCCATGGAAGTGATTGGAACACCTGAATTCAATGATTTGGATGGGTGAATGAATACTTTTGGAAATATGGTGTATATTCCACACTTTACAAGCCAGTTTCTTGCGCATCTGAAAAGCAGTTTTCCAGTCACTGCCTGTTTTCAATAATGCAGTCCAGCTTCATGATTTCCCTGCAGTTCGAGTCCTTCTTCTCAAACAGGCGCCTTAAAGGAGAAAAAAAAAAACAAACTGTGGAGTGTATGAGGAGCTGGGGGACACTGCAGTGAAGTAAATAAAACGCTACCAATCCGTTCTCCTCCCTTAAACTGGGGGGGGGGGGGGGGATTTGAGGTTGGGGGGGGGCGTTGACGTGATGGGGAGTTAGAAACGGAGTGGGATGGGCTTATAAGAAGCAGAGGCGGGGCTATAGAGCGTGCGGGAGAGAGAGCGAGCGAGAGAGAGAGAGAGAGAGAGAGAGAGCGTGCGCTCGCCCCCCCCTCCCTCCTTCTCGTGCTCTCTCGCGCGCACGGCAGCCCGCGCGCACGCTGCGTCTGAGCGAGGGGGGCTCTCTCATCACATCGCATCGAAAAGCCCAACTTTGATTTCCACCTCCAGGAAATTACGAATTATTTCTCCGCCACCTACCCCCCTCTTTGCCTTTCTTTCTTTTTTCTTTCTTCTTCTTCTTCTTCTTCATCCTCCTCCCGAACCCCCCCTCCCCTCCTCCCCTCCCGCTTCATCCACCACACTCGTCCTCACGCGATGCCTTCATCTCCCCTTTCTCCCCGCGCCGAGGAGCCTGAGCCCCAGCAGGCTGCAGCAGCCGCCGCGGCGCTGCTGTAGGACTCCAGCCGCCTCCACCCCTCGCACTCAGCGCCGCAGCACCGCTGGCCGAGGAGCACATGGCGACGGAGAGCAGGTGATCGAGGTCGCACGTCGAGTCCTTTTTCTCTTCGTTCCTCCTGAGGCAGAATCCAGGAATTGCCCCCTGTTTATTACCCCCCCTCCCCTCCTCCTCCTTCTTCTTCTCCTCCAACACCACCACCACCTCCAGCAACGCTGCGTCGATGTCCTTGGAGCATGGCCTGGTGAGTGAGTCTGCCATTGAGATGCACAGCAGTAAAAAAACTGAATGTGCTGCATTCATTACCTTTTTTATGATCTTACGCCATCTGTTTATAGGCTCCGCTGACCCTGACAGGGACGTTTCAGCAATAGCTCTTCTTCTGTACTGTAAAATGTGTCCTGGGATTACAGATCGCTGCCCGGCTCCCCGAAAAAAAACTACTGCATTGAAGCCCCCGGCGCGCAAAAGGCACACCGCTCACTGTCGAAACGTGATGCATCAGACATAAGCGGGCACGGTGTTTATGAAGCCCAGGACGAGCCGTGAGAGCGTTTCGCCCGGCGTATTTTAAGCGGAGGTCTCAGTGCTGCTGACCAGCGCTCACCATCATTAACATTACAACGAATTGGCTCGACGATCGAACGGGCTCGCGCGCATCGTTTCCCGCACGAGCGGAGCACATCACCTCAGCTCAGTCAGCTCAGTCGGCGCACTTTAGCTGGGTAGCTGTCGTCTGTCTGCTCATGTGCTCGTTTGAGCTGCTTTAAACCCAGCCGCTCTCTCCACTGCAGTGCTCCTGCCTGTCTGAGCGACTGGAGGCGAAGGTGCTTGTGTTTCTAAAGCATGACTGTGCGTTAGCAGCCTGTAGCCCGTGTGTGTGTGTGTGTGTGTGTGGCACTGGACGGCCCTTTTTTCTGCAGAGCAGCATCCCGGTAACCTTGCAGATGGTGGTGGTGGGGGGCGTGGAGTGAGGGGAGGGGGGCACTTTCTCTTTCAAACCCCATCGCCATCACACTCATCCACCAGCTTTTAAAAAAAAATGTATTTATTTTATTTATTTATATTTAATATTTATTAAAGCGTCTCACGACCAGTTCTGCGCCACTGCCCGCTGTGTCCACCGGGTTTTTTCGGTGTGCAGAGCAGAGCGATCGCCCTCTGAAGGTGACCAGCAAAGGTCGTTCCGGTTTTTTTCTTTTTTTTATTGTCGAAAAAAGCGTGGAGACAAAAGCCTGACGTTGGATGAGTGACGACAGAGGGCTGCGTAAAAACTCCACTGTCCGGAGCGCGCGAGCTGCTCTGATTTCATTTATGAGGAGGGCTTTTTTTGGTGCTTTTTTTTTTTCCAGCCCCCCCCCCCCCCCCCCCACTTCCATCACTGCAAGGTGTGTGTGTGAGTGCCCGCGCGCTGGGTGTGGGACAGAGGACGGTGGGGGGTGGGAGGAAGAGAGGGTGGGTGGGGGGGGGGGGGTGTTGTGGTCGAGCCAGTGCCCAGGCTCATGACCGTATATTGAGCCCATAAGTCGATGCTCTTCTCTGATTGGTCATTTGGTGGGACTCGTCAATGCAGGACCCCTGCTACTATTGGTTTGTTTCATTTTAGAGGTGTTGAGGGGGTCGACGGGCCGACGTGGGACCACACGTTTCAGGCATCTGTCTTTAAAAGCTGTGACTGAATTTGACATGCGGCATGTTCAGCAACACATGATGGGCTTCCCTTAAGAGAAACCAGGCAGCTCATTAGGGCTCTTGAAGGGGTGGCTCACTTGAGATATGGTGGCGTTTCAGAGAGTTTTACTAAAGACCTTAGCCAGAGCCTGCGCTTCTGATTTCGCACGGGTATGATTTCATGTCCTGGGTTATAGCTGCACCACTCATACTAGTCATTGGTGAGACCGGCGTCAGCATTTCAGCACACTGTAGCATTACATGAACCCAAACTCCACAAAAAGTGCTTAGGGAAAAGAGTGGGTGCCCCAGTTCTTTGTCCAGGTTGCCCTAGTTTGACTACTTTTGATACAGAGATGGTTAAAAGGGACCAAGGTGGTGTCTGAACAAAGCTGTTTCTGAAGTTTGCAAACTTTGGCATGGAATTCTGCACCAAAGGAGACTGTTGCAGACTTACGATGGTGCTCTGGCCACAACATTTCACATTTTGGCCACTAAAAGTGCTGTTTGCCTGCACATGGAACTAATTGCATCAAATCAGACCTAATAGGAACTTGTTAACTGTAACCAAATGTGATAAGTGTGGTGCCCGTGGTGGTCCTCACTGCCGAACAGTTCCACCTGCTGTCAGATGCTGTTTCATTGGCTGAAGTTTATCACGCTATAAAATAAGGTTCTAAATGACATTAGGTGTTAAAGAAGCTGGGGTCACACTGAGAGGCCATCAGTGAAGTAGCTAAACTATACTTAATGAAATTACCTAGATCAGATGATATCAGAGTGGACCAGAGTGATGGGGTTCATCATGACAGTCACGACAGCAGCAATCTTCTTGTTAATGTAAAGTTTTTCATATTTTTTGTTTGTTTTAAAGCGATGGTAAATACAATGTATATATGCTTCTATTATTATGGCCACCAATTCTTAATTTTGTCCGCTTTATTCAATGGCTTAATAGCCAGTGCAAATTTTTTACATCTGTCAATCTCTACTTGCCTCACTGGATGTGACCTGCCAATTTAAGAGTCGGTCATAATGAATGCTTCACACTGGATGACCATGACTGTTGCAATGTCATGTATGATTCATGACTTGCGGTTGATATGGACTATGAAAAATAGTAATCTGTTGCAATAGTGGTACAACATATGGTCAGTATGGTTAATAATATATTAAAGATCAAAAACGCTGCAATAGAAATGACCGACGGTGTGTATACTTGCCCCTTTATGGGTAGAGTTGAACTGCTGGAGAATGAATTGTACTGTAACATTGTAGATATATGTATAAAATATTTTGTAATTGTTTGGATGAAACTCAAATTGGTCCACCTTATAACTTTTGGCTTTCAAAAGTTTGTGCTCTTAATGGACTGTTACCTTGGCTTGACCTGAATGTCAGTCGACCTTTTCCAGTGCCTTCTTTCAAATTGCAGGCTGATAGTGGTTGTGGCCTAAACGAGAAATGAGTGTGAAGCGCTTGATATGGGTTACTGACCACAGTGGACTAATCAAGAAATGCAGATGGTAATAACCAGCGTCCAGAATGTAATTTAGACAGTCAGTTAGCAATCTAAATTTCAACAAGCATGTTTATGGATTGCGGATGGACATTTGGTACTGAATGACGTTTTCATTTTTGATATTAATGTGGTCAGTGCCATAAACATATTGCTCTTGCCTTGGACGTACAGCTCTAGGTGTAACCTTCCCTGGTGTGGAACTTTTACATTATGTGGAAGGTTTTATAAGGTTTCAGAACATTCTTTATCGTTTGTACACCCTGGTTCCTCCAAGAACCATACATTGAGAGGTTCTTTTGGGAATCAAAGAGCTTCTACTATGGCATTGCTCCATAAAACTACCCGTCATTGAGTTGAAAAGCCTTTATTAAAACGTGGCTATGGACAAAAAAATCGGCTCGAATCTTTATCAGGGAGAGTCACATACTGCTTTCTGAATAACAGAATAACAGCTTTTAAGTGATGTTTGTGTTGAGTGAAGCGGCAGTGCAGGGTGTGGCTCACTCTCATTTATATTAAATCAGATCAAAACAGCAGCAGCTTTATGTGGCACTTCTCTGTCCGCTACATTTATTCATGAGACAGCCAAAGAGATAGACACAGCTAGGCAGCATTATGCAGATGTTCGGCTCTTTCTTCCACGGGCCTGGCCGAAGCTTTTCCTTTGACTTTTTCAGAGACGAGGCGCTTATGTTACTCCCCCTAGACTCCTGCGCCAATGCAGTCCATGGCTCTGCTCGAACGGCAGCGGCTGCTGTAAGGGGATGCAGGCCACTGCAGTGAGAGTGGCTGGGAGGAAGGAGTAAGTGGAGGGTAGAGCTGTAAGTAGAGTATAATTGGAGAAACAAAGAGAGAGGAATGAGGAGAGGAGAGGAGTGGGGCTAATAAAGTGGCCAGTGGGAGAAAGTAGGGAGAGCGAGGGAGAGCTGAGGTGGAGTCCACTCACCAGGCGCAGAGTAACGTCTCTCTCACAGCACCGGGATTAGTGCACGGCAGTGAGGGAGAGGGGTTATTTTTCTAGTTTGCTGCACTGGAATATTTAGACAGATTAAACACACTCGTCACAGATCTTTCAAGTGGCATTACTAACTATGTAGTTCCATGATTAGTATGGGGTAGATTCAGTGTAGTAATTGTTGCTGTCATAAGAAAACCTTACGACAAAATTGTACCTTTATAACAGACGGGAAAAAGCCATTTTAATAGGGATGCACCATTATGAGAATTCTGGAATTACGCTGATATCTGATATTTTCCATGTACTCATCTTCAGATGCCGTTACATAAACGTTTTTAAAGACCATCAACAGGATTAGCATTACGGAGAAATGTTTATTTGCAGAGGGTCAGCTGTGTCCTAAAATGATATTTAGTTATATTTTACTGGAGAACAATAAATAAATCATCAGATATTGATTTGAATTATTGGTCAAGTCTCAGCATCTGTCCAGTGCCGATGCCGATATGATTCTGATATGATTGGGCATCTCATGTTCTTAATCCTCCTTTAATCTTTAAATTTACTAAGATCTTTTTTACCTGGGGTAAATTGGACCCCAGCAATTTACACCTTTGGGAAGCATCGAAGTTCTGGTGGGAATTATGCTTTCCTCTCCCCCATGTTGTGTTGGCTATCAGTGGTTCTCGCACTACTACAGGTTTGGTAATGTTGGGTTAGGGCCCTACGGCAGAGGGAAGTTTTTTGAGATTATAAAATTGCTTGTTGTAGTCACCTCAATATTATCCAAAACAACCAAAACAAATAGGTGATATTTCCTATTTTTATACAGATAAAACAGCCTGGGGTCAAACTGACCTCAGTGAACACTGATGCGTACAAAATGTTTACATGACATTGAAAACACATCGTCATGTTCATTTTATGTTACCTAGTTGTCCCCAGTAAATTCTGAAAAATGGATAATAAGAAGCAAAAAAAAGTCGATCATTTATTTAGAGATGTTGAACATTGACTGGTGTCAAATTGACCCCAAAGATAATTGGAGGGTTAACTTAAACACTTTGACATCTGCTGGTTTCCCAGACCCAGATTAATCTTAATTTTAAATTAGAAGATTTTCATTGATAACATTGACATTACAGTCCTGGACTAGGCTTCATCCATGTCCTTGAAACTGAGCCTGAAGGTTCATATGTTCACCCACAGTTTAGTTTCTCATTTTCATAAACAGGCATATTATATGCTGGTATAATAACGGTTGTAGTATAAAAAGTCTTAAAAGAGAATTCCAAATTATTTTTTTTCTGCAAAATTTCTGTATTACTCTTAACATTGAGATGTAAACAAAGAAATTCAGAATGATTTGATTTGAAATACTTAGCTTTAGAGAAACCTGGCTGGTTAGAGAACAAACACCCTGCATTTATTTTCAAAATACACTGCAGGTTAAATCCTCATCTCAAAACTGTTGTGAAATGATGACAACCCTTTTCTGTAATAGCGTTCTGTGTGGGATCTTTTAGAAGTATTAAATTCTTCTGATGTCTGGTGACCATCACCAATGCTGTGAACTATTCTGACTCAGTAGAACGGCACATTTGACGTCAAACCACTCCGAATGACTTACATCTAAAAGGTGTTGCAATGCAGAGGTTTTGAAAAAAATAGGTGGATTTTACTTGTAAGGATTGTAACTGAATAATATGACTAGAGTGTAAGAGGTTCACATCTGTTAATGTAAAAGTTAGCTTTTCTAAATTTCTGTTAAAATTTCTGTTTATTCCATTAGTCATTAAATGTACACACAGCATAAAGGTCAGCAGCAGCCATGGCATTTTCAAATGGTGTAAAAAATAAATTGGGGAAAAAATAATGAGGCTTTCTTAGGATGACAGTGAAAGATTTTCTTCTTATGAATGTTTACTATACTTGCCCACTGTTAATGCATTGTAAATGTATTAAACTAATATTGTGATTATGTAACCACATCACTGTGCGCGTAATATAAAAATGCATGTTGGGATTCGAATATATTTTCATTTGTATTTATATTGGATTGTCTGAAATGGTCATTACTTTGTGTCGCTTGTACTTAGAGCATGTTCATTACAGTCCATTAGTGGTAAAAGGCTGGAAGTTTGAAAAAGTCCAGAGCAAACGTTAACTGTGAGCAGCAGCGCAAACATAAATCAGAAAATATCTTACGCAATTGTAAGGGAACGTTTCTCAGACATCGCGAGTGACTGCAGCTGGAGGCTCTTTGCTGCCAGTAGCTTGTTGTCTCTCATCTCTCGTCTGGCTCTGAGCTCCTGTGAGAGCGTGTCTGCTCGTGTCCTGCTCAGTCAAAATCCTCAAAATCACCTTGGTTCTGTCCCGTTGCATGACAGCGCCTTCATTACAGCTCGCTCGAAGCTGCTCCCCTCCGTAAGGCTCTCTGTCAGCGGAGGGGCCCGCGGGCCTCGGCGCCGGATCTAACCCCTGTCACCGACAGCCTCGCCGAGCAGGCTGCTCGTGGGAAATTGAGTTTATTTTCTGCATTAGCAAAACTACAAACTGACAATTAGATGAAGGATCCAGCTATCACGCATTTTGAGAGCCACACGCATTTGTCATCCTGCAGAAATAACTCCAGAGATGTCTGACCCCGCGCATCAAAGCTGCATAGGAATGAACTGGGCTGTGTTTTTTTTTTTTCTTCCATTCCCTCTGTATCATTTCTCTTTGTTCCATTTTTGGAAACAGAACATCAGGAAGCTGCTTCACAGCAGGAGAATTTTTCATCCTGAAGGAAACTCAGGCTGACAGTAAGTTACTGTCACCAATCTAATTCCTTGAGATACCTAATGTCTGCTTAGATTCCGTTTGTGGGACGAGAAGAAAGCTCCCTGAAATCTTGCCTTGTCCGCAGGACTATTTAAAGCTTTTCCTGGGTCTCGCTGCTCCCCTGAGAACGGCTTTGAGTTTGTGCGTGTGTATTTTGATTTGCCATTCCGAGTGTGGCAGTAATTAAGGCCTTAATCAGGAATCGTTGGATTCTGGCAGGTTCATTTTTGGCACTGTGACAACTGGGCCTTTCAAACGACACCAGCAGAGTTGCAAGCGTGCCGTCACTGAAATGCGCTGTGTGGATATTTACTATGCCCTCTTTTAGTCTTTATGTACACTCCTAAAAAAGATGCTTCTTCAAGGGTTCTTTTTATAAAGGGAATGGTTCTGTATAGACCCATAAGTTCTATATCGAATCATTTCATGCTTCTTGATTCTTTGCGTGGTGAAATGGATGTTCAGGTTAATGGAGAATGTGTTGTATATTGCTGTTGTCGGAACAAAACCTTGTATCTCCAAAATAGTAACTTTGCAGGAGAAGGAAAAAATGTACTCTACTTTTATTGGAAGTCAATGGAACCAGATGTTTTCCAAATGCCAATAGGCATTTTCACATTATGACAAAAACGGAAAAATTCTTCCAACAGCAGCAATATGGTTCTATATAGGCCCTTGGTATAGCACAAAAAGGGTTCTGCTATTTTTACTTAACATCATAACAATAGCTCATTTTAGAACTATATAGAAGCATATATATCACATTCTCCATCAGTCTAAAGAACTATTCCCCCGATGTGCTGAACACTTTAAGCATGAAATGGCTCTATATAGGACAATTCCCTTTACTAAAGAACCCTTGAAGAGCCATTTTTTAAGAGCATAGTCACACCACTCTTATGGATGGTATTGGGCCAATATTTGATATTTTTGAACATTGTGATGGTTTAAATAAGTGCATATATTATGCAAATTATTGTTCTTTCGTTTTATTTCTCCTGCCTTTATTTAACTGTTCTCTTTGTACAAGCATTTTAATTTGTGGTGAGAACACAATACACTAGCTAAGATTGCACTTCATTATAAGCTGTACAAACAGAACATCACCAAAACCTTATCTACACACATGCACACTTTGAACACCCCTGGGAAAAATCATAAAATGTTTACAGTAAGCATATAACTATACACTGACCATATAACTTACTATACTAGGTGCACTTTGTAGTTCTACAGTTACAGACTGTAGTCCATCTGTTTCTCTGCATACTTTGCTAGTAGATCATTCTCGGCACTGCAGTAACACTGACGTGGTGGTGGTGTGTTAGTGTGTGTTGCGCTGATCTGAGTGGCTCAGACACAGCAGTGCTGCTGGAGTTTTTTAACACTGTGTCCACTCACTGTCCACTCTACCTTGTCAATCCACCTTGTAGATGTAAAGTCAGAGACGATAGCTCATCTGCTGCTGCACAGTTTGTGTTGGTCATCCTCTAGTCCTTCATCAGTGGGTCACAGGACGCTGCCCACAGGACGCTGTTGGCTGGATATTTTTGGTTGGTGGACTATTCTCAGTCCAGCAGTGACAGTGAGGTGTTTAAAGGTTGTAGCAGAGGTTGTAGCAGACCCTCTCCTCCACGACAGACCAGACTTATCTTAGCATACTGAGCTGATGAGATGATGTATCCTGAGATGTGCTTCCAAACTGGTAGTGTTCCCACCCTTATTAATAATCTGATGTCTGCACAGACAGCATCCAGCGGTCCATCACGTTCATTTAGCTGGAAACCCCAATATTGTCAAATTGGTGTGTCACAGTTTATTAAGTAATTAGAAGCTTGACCAGATGATGATGACAGAGTGATTATATTTCCATCTGGGAAACTGGAGGCTATAGGATAAAACTCTGTAATGCCCACATGTGTTACTTTGTAACTGTATTTAAAATATGATTGTCATTTATTGAGATAATTCTGCAGATGATAATAATTTATCTACATTTACGCTATTGTCCAAGCTTAGTTGTGGCAAAGCTAGAATGGGACTTTTTGCATCATTTTTATATGAAATTATGAGAATTTTTATTTTCCTACTAGAGCTGCACAGTGTATTGTTAATAATTAACATTAATAATTTATTGATTAATTCATAATTTATTGTTAATACAAATATTGTTTATAATTATCCCAATATTGGCCAATATTGGAATACTGATATTTATATTAGAGCTGGAGCTGCAGGACTGTTGGACTCACTGGCTGATCTAATGCTGCGTCCCAAACCACACTCCTCTGTACTTCACCTATTACACTAATGAGTGCACTTCCAAAGGTATAGTCATGATTATTGCATACTATTTAGGGTGCTAGTATGTGTTTTGGGACATGAAAAATAACACTGTGGGAATTCTCAGCTTGAATTTTTTATCACTACAACAACAAATCAAATAAAATATATTACAAATCTGAAATGTACTGGTTAGTATGTTTTAACAATGAGTTTTAAAGTAAGTGTTCTGAGAAAAAAAAACATTTTACTGCCTTTGCTGGATCAGTTATGGCTTCATTATCTTTTAACAAACTGCCACTGTGCTGCAGACTGAACTTCTAGAATGACCACTGCATGACGTCAGTGAAGTACGATGAGTTGCAGAAAGTTACTGTATGCAAATAAGCCCTTTAACCAATCACACACACACATTTTCTATGCCGCTTCTCCCTTAGGGTTGCCAGGGTGGGGGTGAGCTGGAGCCTATCCCAGCGGTCATCAGGCGGAAGGCAGGATACACCCTGGACAGGGCGCCAGTCCATCACAGGGCACACAGACATACATACACAAACACACACACACCTAGGGCGTGTAGTGCAATGTAACATGTCCAATTGGCCCAACTGCATGTCTTTGGACTGTGGGGGGGCGGAGAACCTGGAGGAAACCCACGCAGACATGGGGAGAACATGCAAACTCCACACAGAAAGGACCGGGGAATCGAACCCAGGCCCTCCTTGCTGTGAGGCGACAGCGCTACCCACCGTGCCATTAACTAATCACAATATTTTTTATTTTTATTTACATTTTTATTCACTGTGCGGTGTAAGAATTGACCAGTGTTTCTATTTATATTTTAATGAATCAAAGAATGCTTGTAAGCCATCACACATAAATAAAATGGCCAAAACAATGCAAGCCAATCAGGTGCCTTACAGTCTCAATATGTAAGAATATAATCACAATACTAGTATTTTTGCAACCGTAGGCAAAGCTCAGGACTTCTGCCTTTGCTGTGATTGTTCAAAAGCATCGAGAGTGCATGTGCAGTACCTCAATACTAAACGCATTATACATGCACTGTATTAAGTCAGCGTGTTTGCACATAAAGGGAGGGGTTAAGGTTCTAAAATGGTAAAAAGATAAAAGATTAGGGCACAACAGACAGAACAGCATTGCTTCACACAAGGTCAGATGACCTTCAGAGGGTTTTGGATGTGGGTAAAGTGTTTGAAGACCAGTGCTGTTCGTACATGGTGTACCCTCCACCTGATGGGAGATCATACATGAGGATCAGGCAGAATTCCGGTAGGAAGTCACACCAAGCAGCGTCGTGCAAAAAGCTTTATTACATCTGGACCTTCTTGGTTTTTTCAGTGCTTGGATTGTGCATTAGGGCCCTGTCGGTGTTCAGGCTCTGTAATTAGAATGAAGTGAGCAGCGCACTGACTCATTCCCCAACACTTCTGTTATTTTTTTTTTTTTAACACCAGTGCCTTTGATGTTGAATTTGGGTTCTCGGTGAACCAGGCAGCAGAGTCTGTTCCTGCAGTTTTCGTTGTGTGCTGATGGACATGGAGACCAAATGGACTGACAGAGCTCGTGATGCACCAGTCTAATATACTATTTTAATAAATGGATCGAATATTGACCAGATGTGACCGATCCACATTTCATACTGTTTCTTAGTCATGATCATTATGAAATTGTCATTTATTTGCAGTTTTATTTACCTTTTAGAGCAATATTCTGAAAAATGTTCACAGTCCAAACAAGAACGTTAGTATGTTACCACAATGATATGATAATGGCATCAGACAAGTGTTTAGATTTTGACAGATATTTTGAACCGATATTTTGAACCCACACACTCTGTGCTATCACGGAATCTAAATTACTGAGAGACACAGTTATTAACATTAACTATGTACTAGTTGGAAATTTACATGAAGCAATGTAGTGTCTAATTTACTGTACATGAAGGCATTTCTGTGCTTCAACAAAAAAACAAGTGCCTTGACAGAACACTAGTATCAGATAGGTACTTGTTATGGGTTTATGGGTTATGAGTTCAGACACTGGAATGGAAATTGGTGAGAAAAAGTTCATGCATTCCTTAATGTCCTCAATGTCACCGTTGTGTTGCCTATTAGACCCAGTGAATTTGATTCCAATAGAACATATCTGTGTATTAACATCATAAACACCTTCCGTTCCTCATTCTCGTAACTGTATACCCTCCACAGTAGTTTCACAGTAGTCTACAACTGACTTCTTTTGTAGTTACTGAGTCTGTTTGCATGCACTGAATAATCCGATAACTGCAGAAAATCTGATTTTGGCCGTAACCCGATCAACACGTTTATATGCACTTGAGTAATCAGATAATGGTAAACTCTAGGTTTACATGAGTCAGACAGTAATTAGATTTCTGCTTGGCAACCAGCCAATAAGCTCAATGTAACTCCAACTTCATACCGCAGCTTTTTTTAAAAAACACATTGCACCAGTTTATCTGGAAATATGAACACACATCACCTCGAAGATGAAGAATATGTAAATCCTTCATTTCGTCGAGTATGTAGTTCGTTTCAGTGTCACTCCACAAAAGTGCTTTGCTGCATCTCACAGCGACGCTGCTTGCTTATTTCCGGTACAGCAGACTGTTCTGCACATGCGCAGACTGAGAAATCTGAAAGAAATCGGAGTAAGTGATGCACTGCATACGCTGAGAAATCTGACGACTGAGCTAAAATCCAGCTCTGTTTATCAGATTTCCAGAGCAGAGTATGGTGTTTACACGACCATTTGAATAATCGGATAACTGCAGAAATCTGATAATGATTGGATTATTGAGTGCATATAAACACTCTCACTGTTGCCAGGTTAAGGTTTTCATAACTGTAGCAAAAATTCCATTGATGAAATTTTATATTAATTTCAAATTTTATTTTGTTCTGTATGGATTTGGGAGGTGACACTGTCAGAGGTTATAGTTTCACAAAGTGTCAAAAGTTCAGTACTTTTATTACTGATATTTGGCAAATTTGATATTTCAATGCCTTGACATATTTTTACTGCTTTCAGTTATTTACCCAGATAAGATAGCTCCATGTTATCTGGATTATTTCTGTTGATAAAGAGATTGAATTAAAAAAACAAAAAAAAACAGATTTAATTAAAAACTTAAGATGTAAAATTTGTATGTTCAGTCCAGTAAACATTTGATCAGACTAGAGTGTTTACTATTGGTATTAAGCATTGCAAAACTGCACTTGGTTTCAATATCAAAATCAAAATATTAAAATTTGTGGCAACCCTAGTCAAAATAGATTTTTTTGGACCTACATCAGTCAGTATCATGATGGTACAGTGGCTAATTTGTAGTTGTCGTTTCCAACCTGTCCAGTTTTGATTAGCTAAAACAACATAATCCAGTTCAGTAGTGTTGTATTTTAAACTCAGGCCAACAACTCTAAACAAATAGTGTAATATCTGATGTGAATAATTTATGTATTTTGACAAACGTTGTTTGAGTTGTGTGGAGAGATCAATTCAAAAGTCTTGAAATGAATTACTGCATAATAGGCTTGGGGCCATATCACAAAACTTCCTATCTTTTGTCCTGAGTTGAGATCTGACTAATCTTATCCTCATTTATGAAACATAACTTATAGCACCTTATCTTGCGTTAGGAAATCTCTACTCAGGCAAAGTCAACAGTACCCCGTGCTGTTTATAACAGTTTTGCCATTTTGCAGTTTCATTTTCCATTTCCCAAAGCTTTAGCTGGCCTGCAAGCTACATTACATTATTCCTCTTAATAAACAGTCACTTGTTCAACTGTGTCTCCTCATTATCAACCATAATCACTGTAACATTTAATTTCACGAGTTTTCATCAACATTACATAAACAAAGATGTTGAGAGGGGATGGTGGAGATTGTGTCTGCAATGTCTGGGATTTTTAAAATGTAGAGTTAGAAAACATCTTATAAGTGAAACCACCATTTTGCAATATAGTTAAAGGTGCAGTGTATAAGGTTTACAGACATCTAGTGGTGAGGTTGCAGATTACAAGCAACTGAATGCCCCTCCTTCACCTCTCCCTTTGTAAGTATGTAGTAGAACCTGTGGTGGTTGTCAGGTTTTCTGCCGCCGCCTGTCCCGATTTCGTTTTGCTTCTTCAAGTTTTTGCTTCTTTGATGACAAGCGTTAACCCTTCCTTGCTTTTTCTTGTGCTAAATAATAAGCATGATCCTCTGTCAAAATTTGGGCTGTCCTACTTCTTGCAACACAAAATGGTCAGCCAACACCGACAGCAACCACTAATTCTTCTTTTTTCTGTGTCTTCCAACCGGCAACACCAAATTCAAGCTGCTGCATAAACATTAAAAAGTGAAAGGCACTCTCTACAGCCAGTATTTGGTTTGTTTGTTCTGGACAACAGTAGAAATATGGTAGCACAGCATGATGACCTCTTATGGAAGAGGACCTGCTTCCTATGTGGATATGAAGTGTGTCATTCTAAGCTAACAAAAACACGATTCATAGTCAGAGGTGATTAAACATGACTACATGGTTTTGTATGCTGTATATATTCCATTCTGCTAATAGATCCCCCCAAATCTTACTCACTGCACCTTTAAATGTAACATCATTATTGTTGTTATAGTTACACTGAAATATGCTGCCTGTCACAGCTGCCTCTTATCTGGAGTTGGGATAAGATTATGAAGTTAGAAACTTGTCCTGTAATAGCAGCTGTCCTAAATTCAGTCCTAACTGAAGCTGTCATGGCGAATGAACAGATAAGATTCGAGAGTTATTATGTTTGTGTATTACAGCCTCTGCAGTGTAAGAGGTTAACACACAGAGTAAGTGACAGGTCTTGGATTTTAATATTAGATTGACACCAGTTAGATATGCTGCGTTTTAGATGTTCAGCGTGGAAGCGTTTAATGTGGTGAATGATTACTGTAATGATTATAATGAGTAGTAATGATTATTAGAATGATTATTATATTTGGGAGAGTAATGGCTCGAGGGATTTGCTGGGTGTGCGATGGTGTGCGTGTTTGTGTCACTGTTCTTTGTTGGTTACTTTAGACACATTACATAAGGCGCTGGACAATTTATGTAATACTGCTCCCCTCTCTCTCTCTCTCTCTCTCTCTCTCTCTCTCTCTCTCTCCCTGATTTCAGCCTGAGCAGATTGGGTTGTACGGCACCAGGCTAGACCTGGGGTAGCTTGCTACTAGTGCATTACCAACAATATATCACCTAATGGGACCCTAGCACGCTCCTGGAAAAGGTTTGAGGAAAACAGATCAATATGAAAACTCAGCATAATCTTCAGCCATCTGCCTCCTGCACACACAGCACAGTGGCAGCGCTGTTTAACCGTGGCCCACTGATGGGAAATGGAACCGCTCTCAATAGACTCTGATGGAACGGCTTTCTGCAAGTGGCTATTACCCTGCAGGCTCGCGCACACATGCGCACCCTCACGCACGCAAACATATTATGATTTGAGGTCTGACCTCTCATCCATATTCATGTGACATCCACAACCCCGATGATCTACAGTCAGCACTGCACCACCAGTAACCTTCACTCTGTCCATTACTGCAACACTGCAGAGAGCAGGGCAGGGCAGTGGAGAGGAAATGGTTAGAGGAGAAGAGAGCAAAGAAAAGTAAAAGAACATGAGGAAAAGATAAAACAGGGATAAAGAGAGGAGGTTAGTGGACAGGAAAGGAGAGAAGTCAAATGCGTTTCTAAAGCAGATGTAAAATCAACACGCAAGCCAAAGTGCTGCACAGTGATTCACACCAAATCCAACAGAACAAAGAGAAGAGCAGTAGGTAGTAAATATACTTAATCGAAATTGGAAAAAAGAGGAGAGGAAGAGATGGAAGGAAAATGAGAGGAGAGAAAGGCAAAGAAGAAGAAGAGAGGAGAGGAAAGTTCAGTCAAATGTATTTGTTAAGCAGATTTTAGGCCAAATAGAAGAGATGAGGGGAAAAGGCAAAGGAGAGAAACGAAGAGGAAAAAAGAAAAAAGGAGAGCAAAAGAAAAGGGAAGAAAGGCAAGCAGAGGAGAAGAGAGGGGGTAAAGGAATGTAGAGGAGAGGAGTAGTAAGGAGAGTAAAGGAAAGTCAAACGAATGTGTTACACAGTACTTACAAAATAAAATCTAATTGAAAAGCAAAATGAGCAAAGAGAATTGAGGCAAAAGAGCATAGAAGAGGAAAAGAAAGAAAGGAAAGGAAAGTAGATGAAAAGAGGAGAGATTCGAAGAAGATGAAGAGAAGAAGAGATGAAATTAGGGTCAAAACAAATGTATTTATAAAGCACAGGAGGCAAAGGAGCATATAGAGGAGGAAAGAAGAAGAAAAAAGGAAAGGAGAGAGGAGGAAAGGATAGTAGAAGAGAAGAAAGGGGAGGAAAGCAGAGGTGAAGCAAAGGGAGGAGATGAGAGCAGAGGAGTCAAGTCAAATATAATGCAGATATAAAATCAACATGTTCGCCAAAGTGCTACACAATAATTCAAATGATGCAGGATTGAAAAAAGGAGGGAAGAATAGAAAAGAAAGGCAAAAGAAATTAGATAAGAAAGGAGAGGAGAAGAGAAGAAAGGAAGGAAGAGGAGAGGAAAGGGAAAGAGAATTAGGGGAGAGCAGAAGAAAAAGAGGAGAGGAAAAGAAGAAAGAGGAGAGGGGGCTGGTGGTGCTGAGGGTGAGAGGGTTAGTGAGTCAGCGTGTGAGCGAGTGATGACTCTGTCGCTCCTGCACACTCCCAGCCCTGTGGGCCTACACGGACCACCTCACACACGCACACACACACACACTCACACACCTTCAGCGCAGTGAGACTGATGAGACATGCAGTGTGTGAGTGGGCAAGAGAGAAACAGCAGCAACAGCAGCGATGGAGACAGCAGATCCTGTGATGGCATGTCTTAAGTCAGTGTGCTTACACACAAGAGTGTGAGTGTGTGTGTGTGTGTGTGTGTGTGTGTGTGTGTTTGAGGGTTTGAGAGAGGGAGGGAGAGAGAGAGAGAGAGAGAGAGAGAGCATGAAAGAAAATGACTGTGTGCGTCAGGGTATAGCGAGGCCGAAGGATCTTTGTGGGAGTCGGAGGCATCTGTAGGTTTCCATGGAAACGTTGGGCCAATGCAGTTGTCTTGCTCTCTTGAGAGAAATTGTATAAATTATTTGCATCACTGACTGTGGGAATTTACATAGTCCATAGCTGTACGTCCTGATATTTTAGTACGCTTGTTTTGATCTTGAGCTTACTGATGAATATTTTTCTCAGCAGATGAACACATGAGGACGGGTGGGGGGTGGGTGGAAAAGGGGGGCGGAGGCAGAGGAACGAGAAAGAAAGAGTGAAGAAAGGAAGAAATCTGAAATAGGTCAAATGCAATAAGAAAACTGCCTGACCCTTCCATTTAACATAATTAAGTTATCTAAGGCCAGAGCGGTGTCTAATTAAACGAGGTGTGATCGCTGCATCACTCAATTAAAACGAGCGAGACCCTTTGCAGTGCTGAGGTTAGAGAGGCAGCCATCTGTAGAGCCTTTGACTGAATTAACAGAGAGTTGGCCGACTACCACCATAAAGACATGGAATGGGAGTGATGTCAAACTCCTTGGAGGATCCTAAGCATTGCATCATGAACGGAACCTAATCGATGGACGTTTGTTCAATAAAATTGGCTTATTAAGATTCCAAAGACTTATCAGCTGCATTTATATCCTGCATTTATATAATACTACATAAGAAAAGCATCAATGTGAATGTGATGGTGGTGTTTTGTAGATCAGAAATGTGCCAGATTTAGCACATGTTCTCACTATGCACCTGTATTTAACGGTTGATTAATGAAGACTGCAGCTTATCGCGCAAGCCCCATCTAACTGCATACCCGTGGGGCACAGGGTTTAAAAGGATTGAGATAGCCTAGAAAATAAAAGTTCAGTGATGAACAGATAGTGGTGTTAGTAAATAAAGTTCTAGTCAGTTCTGCTCCTAATCACTTGATGCCATCAAGCTTGGTGGTTGCAGGCTAGCACATGCTGCAGCCACAGCATCTTTTTAAACTGATGCTAATGCAAAGTCATTGGACAGCTCAACATGCTTGGAGGAGAGCACTAACTGCTAATTCTGCTCCTTCAGCTAACAGATGCCTATGCTGGCTAGCATTGCACTGACTAATGAGGGGAGAATGAGGTCCATTCTACCCACACAGAGAGAGCAAGGCCAATTGTGCTGTCTTATCTTGCGCCACATATGAGCAGTGAAATTTCAAATGCAATATATATGTTATTTTTAAGTACAATATAATAAAATACATTGAAATCTTCTAGATTGGTGTGAAAATATGTAGTTTGCTACTAAGATGCATGACTGCCTCAACATAGCACAAGTATTTGATTAGTACTAAGTATTGGTTGGTGTCATGAATTTGCATCAGTATTTATTAGGAAATTTGAGAATTTAATCATATTTGCCAATAGACAGTAATTAATGTCTATTGGCAAATGTGATTCAATTCTCAAATAAGTAAAGTGCTGTTTAACTAAAACTATTGAAATCTGTTTAATATCTGAACAGTTAAAATGACCTTGGATGATATTACTGTTTATTAAAAATTCTGTGTCCTTAATATTGATATCAGTGTTGGACAACACTGTCATATTGGTCAGCCCTTGGAGGTCTCAGTGACAGTTTGACATCTGATGTCTTTCCTCTCTCTCTCTTTTCTTCCCTAGGCTTACCCGCTCACGCCACCACACTGCTCCTTCTGAATCCTGACCTGCACGCCCGGCCTGTAATACTTTCTCTGCGATCCCCCACTCCCTCCTTTTCATCATCCCGATGGATTGGGAGCGCTCCATTCCCTCGTTCTGTTGACCCTCTGGCCGCGGGGGTAGAGTGGAGCGGGCAGGATTTGCTTTTTTCCTCACAGTCAGTGAGCGTTTCGCCCCAGCCGTGCCCTCCTCCGATGGAGAGTTAGTTAGAGGCGCGGGTGCAGCCGTGGGAGGGAGAGAAGAGGGGGCGAGTGACAGATCCACAACACACTAAACAACACAGGCAATCCCCAGCGACTGAGACGGAGTCTCAGGGCGTTCCATAGATCTGGACCAGAAGAAGACGCATAGGCGCAAGTAAATTGGCCGAATAGAAGCCGAAGAATCAAAAATGTCCACGACGGCCACCATGGGCGAGATGGCGAACAGTGCAGTGGAGTTTTACCCCAAGCGGTCCGGCAGCAGGGCAGAGGCCAACCACTCGGGCGACTTTGGGGCCACTGTGGAGGAGCTGCGGTCTCTGATGGAGCTGAGAGGAGCCGAGGCCATGCAGAAGATCCAGGAGAGTTACGGAGACACAGAGGCGCTCTGCCAGAGACTCAAGTCTTCCACCACAGATGGTAAGAGTTGCTTTACTCTCATCTGCATGTTCCTTTTTTGTTGTTCTCTCTCTCTCTCAGTAACACAATGTTGTCTACTTACGTTTACTGGTTAGTATTAGCCCAAGTTAACGAGTACATCGCTGTTGTCTTTACAGGAAAAGGAAAAACATACTTTTAATCTGAGTCAGTGGAACCAGATTTTTCCAAGTAATTTTGGGATGATTTTTTTGGTCCATTCATCTCGAAATATACACACAATATAAATGATAACAGGCGTTTTGACTTTATGGCAAAAACCGAAAAACAACAAAAATGGAGATACAAGGTTTTTCTTCCAACAGGAGCGATACACCAGGCTCGCTAGTTTGGATGAAAAAAACAAGACAGAAATGAAATAAAACACTGCTTAAAAACACAGATCAGACCTTTTGTAAGACCTTCCTGGACATGGTCTTAATATTCTTATGAGTGCACTTGATTGACATTCCTCAGTCCATGATTCCCAGCCTGCTGCACCACTAATTAAAAATGAAAGGGAAATGAGTGAAACATGCTTTACATGCAAGAGACATTAACCCCACTGTGTCTGCCAACTCACTGGTTGGTTGAGCTTTTGCTTGCTAGTTAACTTTCACGTTCAAAGTTTTCTGCCTCGAACAGAGTGAAATGGTGGAGAATGCATAATTCTTTTAAAACTGCAGCATCAGCATCAGCTTTGTGATTGGTGAGGGTACTCTACTCAGAACTGTGACTGTCCAGTTTACACTGATAGGGGAGAAATATGGTGAAATATATAATCATTTATTGGTCATTACAACGTTATTCACAGTGCAAATAAAGACTGTATACAGAAAAATAACTGCATCAAATTCACATCATAATAGAATATCAAACATGGTACTCATTGAAAGTTCAGAACCTGCACCTGATGGAATTTCTGTTGTTTCGTTTAACAAATAACTGAGAAATAAATAATATCAAATGTTGGTGACTTCTAACAGTTTTAAAGTCTAGGCTTATTCAGTTATTAAGTTATGAATCTCAATGCTTATCTTAACTACTATTAATTATTCAATAACTACTGTGAACCTTTATATAAAGCCCTAGATGAGTGCACACACACACACACACACACACACACACACACACACACACACACATGGAAATACATATTAGTGACCTACAGTTCTGAAAATGGCTAAAAGATGTGTTTGTTTTAATGCGCTTTAGTGTTTGGAATGGTTTTGAAATGTATCTCACATAAAAACATTGATGGATTTTTTCTCGTACAGGCAGTTATGAGAGTGAGAAAGGGAACTTAATGATTATGCTCCACACTGATTTTCTCTGATTTTCCTTCATTTGTATTTCTCTTTTATTTCTGTTTCTCTCTCACCCACATGCTCATACTGCCTTTTCCCCTCTGTCATTCTCTCCGTCTCACCTGTCTGTTATCTAGATTGCGGCTAGCGCAGTTGTTCCCTGCTAATGTAGTTCATTTTGCTTTGAGTCACTGAGTGAGAGCAGGCTCAGAAAATAAAATCTGCAAAATCCACCTAGTAGTTTTCCTCTCTTTCTTCCATTCATCCATTCATCCATCCATTCTCTCCCTCTTTTTCTCTCTCTCTCTCTCTCCCTCTTTCTCTCTCTCTCTCTCTGGCTCTCTCTCTCTTTCTCTCTCTCTCTCTCTCTCTCTCTCTCTCTCTCTCTCTCTCTCTCTCTCTCTCTCTCTCTCTCTCTCTCTCTCCCCTTCATCCCCCTCTTGCCACTCATCCACCATTTCTCACTGTCTCACTCAGCCAACTTCCCACTCTGGGTGCAGGGCTTGTGTCGGGTTGCTAGGCTACGGCGCTGTCGGTGGTGAGGTGGGTGTAGGGAGAGGAGGTTACTGGGTAAACAGTTCTCCACTGTTGGTGAGACTTGCTCATTCACTCATGGACTAGAAGGACCACACTCTGTAAGCGCCAGAGGATCTGTAATTGTGTTAAATTGGTCTGTCCATCACAAGGCCTGCAACAGTTAGTCAATTAGTCGTTAATGATGTGACATTTACTTAAAAACCAAATTCTCGAAAATATAGTATGAAGTTTCTATGTTACACACATCATTCCATCAGATTCAGTAGCATAATAAAGCAGTAAGCCACGAGAGGCCACGTGTTACTTTAGCGTAAGGGGTGTTCTTGCCTAAAACTCCCTCACTTGCGGTAAAATCACTGTAGTGCATGGCCTAAAGTAGCAATAAACAATTCTTTAACAGAATTGTATGTTATTGTTATCAAGCAACCACCCAAATAGCGGGCCTATATTTGTCAGCTGTCTTGATAAGATCGGCGCCCACTGACTGTTGGCCACTGTTGGCTCACCCTCAGACCACCCAGAACAGACTCGAAATGCACAGTGACTTTTATTTTAGAAAATAAACTTTTGGACTGTGAGGGGAAAGTGAGCAATGATAAGTGGAACTCTACTTAACCACCGGAGGGCTGTCCGGAAAACGCTGAGCAAAACGCTACTGAACTGCCAGCTTCACTATCATCTTGCTATCAGGGCGTGGACTTCTGAAAGATGACAAAGCAGTATTTTGTATACTGCAGTCATTTCATGAACTTTTACATTTTTCTATAGAATGAAAATATCATAATTCAGCACTGTTAAATGCAGGAACCATCATCTTAAAAGGCTTAGCTCATCAAATTACCACCACAATGATAATCCCAATTTCTGCTATTCCTCAGGGTGAATCGTGTTGTGTTAGCATCAAGCTAACCATGCCTCACTTTTACTTTCTTCATACTGGGTTTAGGATGTTACGAAATATAGCTATTTAAAGCGTGTAAGACATTCAAGTAACATTTTTAACCTTCTATTGTGCAGTTTAATAGTGAATCATTCAGTAAACACTTCAGTTCAGAGCCTAACACTGAATATTAATGGATGACCAGTTAGCATCTCTTAGCATGTTTAGCCTGCTGTCTTTTAGCCTAGCTGTTAGGGAAATAAGTTGTCAGGCCTTTTAAACAAAACAATACACTTGGGGGTCCATGTGAACAGTATAAAAGTCCAGTCGCAGTACAGTATTTTTTAGCGAATTGCTGTATTAATAAGGTGGTCATGTGTATATTGAGTATTTTACAGTGGCTTTACATGCTTAGACAATAAGATTTTAGGACCAGAACTATCCATTTTGTAACTGGGATTTTATGGGCCCAAATGTAAGAAAACTGAATGGACACCCAGATACGAATATTACATTCAATAAATTAAAATATGACAGTTTAGTGTCTCAACCATATGTTGCTTTAATGTAGACTAATGGTTGAAATATATTATAAAAGGTCTTATAAATTGTCCAATTTAAGAGGTCCAATTCCTACAGGCCTCAGTGCTGTTTCTCTGCCTGTAATGCTGGTAGTTATTCCATAACATAAAAGATTGCAATACACTACAGGAAGCATTCAGGGTAATATGACTTTTATTGTTGTGTTGTATTGCAAAAAACCCCACAAACTTTAAATGATAACTGTGAGAGAACAAAATGAATGGAAGCAGCATTATAGTTCAATCAGTTGATGTATCAAAGATAATTTAAAAGATTCATTGATTATAGCAACAGTTGTTAGTTGCAGCCCTTCTGGAGTCTATGAAAGGTGTGTGACAAGATCTTTATAGATATATGCATGACTAAGAGTTTAAATCATTTGCTCTTAGTGGTTGCTTGTCCCATTATCTGCCCTGGTGATATATTTGATACTTTGTTCACTGCTTCACAGCCACTGGTTATAACATTATACACACATTATACTGAACTAATGTGTGTCCCATGAGTACAAACCCATACTTCAAAGAAATGGACTTGAAACTAGTAGATGGATAACAAGTTTAGTGGAGTGAAGAATTAAGTTCTCAGATGTGTGTGGCTTGGAGTTCTGCTGTTATCTGATGTTAGAAACTCACAAAGGCAAATCCAAGCTGTGCTCCACACCTGCGTCCACGAATCCATGGCGCTGTACAGCCAGATGCTTTCCCAGATGGGAAGACTGGACAGTAGGGGTCACTCTGTTCTTTTCAGAGTGATATACTGAGCAGCTGTGTTGGAAGTGATGTAGTCCAGGGGTTTTAAACCCAGTCCAATCCACTTCAGTATTTTACATATATATATACTGCTCAATATATAACCGCTTATATATATATATATATATATATATATATATATATATATATATATATATATATATATATATATATATATATATATATATATACTGCTCAAAAAAATAAAGGGAACACTTAAATAACACAATATAACTCCAAGTAAATCAAACTTCTGTGAAATCAAACTGTCCACTTAGGAAGCAACACTGATTGACAATCAATTTCACAGCTGTTGTGCAAATGGAACAGACAACAGGTGGAAATTATTGCCAATTAGCAAGACACACTCAATAAAGGAGTAGTTCTGCAGGTGGGGACCACAGACCACTTCTCAGTACCTTTCTGCTTTCTGGCTAATGTTTTGGTCACTTTTGAATGTTGGTGCTTTCACACTCGTGGTAGCATGAGACGGACTCTACAACCCACACAAGTGGCTCAAGTAGTGCAGCTCATCCAGGATGGCACATCAATGCGAGCTGTGGCAAGAAAGTTTGCTGTGTCTGTCAGCATAGTGTCCAGAGGCTGGAGGCGCTACCAGGAGACAGGCCAGTACACCAGGAGACGTGGAGGAGGCCGTAGGAGGGCAACAACCCAGCAGCAGGACCGCTACCTCTGCCTTTGTGCAAGGAGGAACAAGAGGAGCACTGCCAGAGCCCTGCAAAATGACCTCCAGCAGGCCACAAACGTGAATGTGTCTGCACAAACAGTTAGAAACCGACTCCATGAGGATGGTATGAGGGCCCGACGTCCACAGATGGGGGTTGTGCTCACAGCCGAACACCGTGCAGGACGCTTGGCATTTGCCAGAGAACACCAGGATTGGCAAATTCACCACTGGCGCCCTGTGGTCTTCACAGATGAAAGCAGGTTCACACTGAGCACATGTGACAGACGTGACAGAGTCCGGAGACGCCGTGGAGAGCGATCTGCTGCCTGCAACATCCTTCAGCATGACCGGTTTGGCAGTGGGTCAGTAATAGTGTGGGGTGGCATTTCTTTGGAGGGCCGCACAGCCCTCCATGTGCTTGCCAGAGGTAGCCTGACTGCCATTAGGTACCGAGATGAGATCCTCAGACCCCTTGTGAGATCATATGCTGGTGTGGTTGGCCCTGGATTCCTCCTAATGCAGGACAATGCTAGACCTCATGTGGCTGGAGTGTGTCAGCAGTTCCTGCAAGATGAAGGCATTGAAGCTATGGACTGGCCCGCCTGTTCCCCAGACCTGAATCCGATTGAGCACATCTGGGACATCATGTCTCGCTCCATCCACCAACGGCACATTGCACCACAGACTGTCCAGGAGTTGGCGGATGCTTTAGTCCAGGTCTGGGAGGAGATCACTCAGGAGACCATCCGCCACCTCATCAGGAGCAGGCCCAGGCATTGTAGGGAGGTCATACAGGCACGTGGAGGCCACACACAATACTGAGCCTCATTTTGACTTGTTTTAAGGACATTAAAGTTGGATCAGCCTGTAGTGTGTTTTTCCACTTTAATTTTGTGTGTGACTCCAAATCCAGGCCTCCACTGGTTAATAAATTTGATTTCCATTGATGATTTTTGTGTGATTTTGTTGTCAGCAGAACAAAGTATTCAATGTTCAATGAGAATATTTCATTCATTCAGATCTAGGATGTGTTATTTGAGTGTTTATTTTTTTGAGCAGTGTATATCCATCCATCCATTTTCTAAGCTGCTTCTCCGTCAGGGTCGCAGGGGGTGCTGGAGCCTATCCCAGCAGTCATTGGGTGGAAGGCAGGATATGCCCCGGACAGGCCGCCAGTCCATCGCAGGGCAGACAGACAGACAGACACAGACAGTCACTCACACACTCACACCCAGGGGCAATTTAGCATATCCAATTGGCCTGACTGCATGTCTTTGGACTGTGGGAGGAAACTGTAGAACCCAGAGGAAACTCACGCAGACACAGGGAGAACATGCAAACTCCACACAGAGAGGATCCCGGTCACCTGGCCGGGGAATTGAACCCAGGCCCTCTTCGCTGTGAGGCGACAGCGCTGTGGTGCGGTGGGTAGTGCTGTCGCCTCACAGCGAAGAGGGCCTGGGTTCGATATATATATATATATATATATATATATATATACACACACACACGTATACTATGTTGCCAAAAGTATTCACTCACCCATCCAAATTTTTTAATTCAGGTGCTCCAATCACTTCCATGGCCACAGGTGTATAAAACCAAGCACCTATGCCTGCAGACTGCTTCTACAAACATTAGTGAAAGAATGGTTCGCTCTCAGGAGCTCAGTGAATTCCAGTGTGGTACCATGATAGGATGCCGCTTGTGCAACAAGTCCAGTCGTGAAATTTCCCCACTACTAAATATTCCACAGTCAACTGTCAGTGGTATTATAACAAAGTGGAAGCGACTGGGAACGACAGCAACTCAGCCACGAAGTGGTAGGCCACGTAAAATGCCAGGGTGGGGACAGCGGATGCTGAGGCACATAGTGCGCAGAGGTCGCCAACTTTCTGCATGCAGAGTCAGTCTCTACAGACCTCCAAACTTCAAGTGGCCTTCAGATTAGCTCAAGAACAGCACAGAGAGTTTCATTGCAGTTGTGTAAAGCGCTGCTGCTGGACTCTAGAGCAATGGAGACATGTTCTCTGGAGTGATAAATCATGCTTCTCCGTCTGGCAATCCAATATATATATATATATGTATATGTAAAAATCGTTCAGAAAGAATCAGTTGGCAGGACTGAAACTTGGTAGGTAGGTTGACATTATGAGACATGTGAATGATTCAAGTTTCACACTTGGCCACGCATGTGACATCAGCATGGATGGGCCTCACTATACCTGACTGACTATATAAGGTCATCCTGTTGCTTGTGCTTTCCATTCTGGCTTGTGCTGTTGTGTTGGAAGCATCCTTTGCAAGCAAACTAGAGAAGAGTCGAAAGCAATTCAAGCAGTTGGAAGTATTTGAGAGGGCTCACATCGTAGGGCTCCGGAAAGCAATCTTATTGATGTATTGGGCGCCATGGCAGTCATACAGATATTACCATAGCACGCTGTTGGTGGCAATGGATAGAAGAAGGCATGCACCAGCAACATGAAGAATCGGAGAGACCTACATGAACCGTAGAGAGGGAGAACCGACGGATTGTCCGAGATGCACGGAGTGACCCAACAGCCACAATTGCAGACGTTCAGCAAGCAGTGATCCCCTCCATGAGTCATCCTGTTAGTACCAGCACCATTGGCAGACGGCTGTGTGGCGCAAGACAACATGCACGCAGACCATTAGGGCGACTGCCCTTAACACACGTCAGCCTCGTCAAAGACTGCAATGATGTCATGCCAGACTGTCATGGAGTCATTCAGAATGGAGGCGCGTCATCTTCAGTGACGAGTGCTGTTTTGTGTTGTGTGGAGGCACTTTGGTCAGCGCCAAGATGAACGGCCTGGTGTCATGGTGCAATGTCGTACAATGCCAGTTCACCTTTGGTCTTTGTTATAGACACTTTGACAGCCCAACATTATGTTAATGAGCTCATATCATTCTTAATATTTAACCATGTATTGTTCCTAGTAACCTTTGTCTTCCTTCTGAATAGCAATGCAGTCTAATACTTAAAAAAAAAAAAAAAAAGATATATATATATATATATATATATATATTTTTTTTTTTTTTTTTTTTTTTTTTTTTTTTTTCCAGTTTTTCTACAGTGTTTTAAAGAATATTGCCATTATCAACAATTTTTTAAATCATCACATATGTTTTCAGTTCAGGACCACATAAGAAAGTGGCTCACATTTGATTTGAAAAGAACAGATTTGCATGGCTACCACCTCTGTGATCTGAAAACCTCAGATCTGTGTCACATTGAGGCAAAAAATATAATCACATCAGCCCGGAAATGTGAATGTAGCCAGAAAGATCAGATCTGAGCAAAAAAATTGTTATTGAGCAACGAGGCTTTTACTGTGAAAATGGACTGAATGACACTCAAAAAACAAATCACAGTGCATTCAACAATAAAGGAAGCCTTGCGCATCCTTGATACACTGTAACACACAAAAAACACCAGTTTTATATGCTGATAAGTTTCACTGTAGCCAAGGTGCACATGCACGTATCTCTTCTGGCAGCAGATCAAAACCGACAAATTTCCCGAATAGACGGCAGGACGCTCAGTTCAGTAAGGTTATCCATATCACCCAGCCTGATATAGACACTACATGCACACGGAGAAAATATCTGCCAACATTATAAATATCTCCATTTCACCTTCTGATATAATAAAACAAGTCCAATTTAAAACCTTGAAAACTTTGCTTTAAAACAACGGCAGAAGACATTAAAGCCCTCAGACTTGGCTCACCTTGCAGAAGTGAGAAGATGTCTTATTGGATGTTTTATTAGATGTCAGCAACATCCAGTGCTAACAGCAGCCCGCAAATGCAGGGTGTCCTGCTAAGTGCAAGTGGAGCCATATAACTAACACTGTTACAGTAGACGCACATGACAAAGCTGAGGGAGAAGAGAGGAGAGGAAAGGAGAGCAGGGAGGAGGTGGAAAAGTGATGGTGAGTGGGGCTGACATTGTGATGATGAGGCTCTGAAAATGGAGGTACATTAGTGCCTCTCTCTCTGTCTCTCTGTCTCTCTCTCTCTCTCTCTCTCTCTCTCTCCCCAGCAACACATTTCAGCACAGTGGAACGAGGCCAGTGCCTATTCTGTGTGTATGTATCTCTGTCTGCTGCTGTAACACTATATCCAATACATCTGAATGCATCTGCCATTCTATCAGCCTAACCCACCGCACGGATGTCCGTACTGCAGCAACACAGGAGCGAAACCTATATCACTTGGTTGGGTTGGGTTGGGTTGGGTTGGAGAGAGAGTGTGAGAGAGAGAGAGGGAGGGAAGAGAAGGAGAGAGAAAGAAACCTAGTACAGCTTGCCGCATTGTCAAGGACATACCAAGGGGAGATGGAAGCGGGGGGAGTGAGTGAGAGAGGGAGAAAGAGACCAAGACAGAGAAAGGGAAGGAGGGGTGCATGAAAAGACAGAAAAGATTCATCAAAGGGACGGGGTGCTGGCATGACTACTCAGCAGTTTTTTTTTTAAGCCCCCTCGCTCAGATGACTCAAGCTCCTTCCCCATCATTACTTGTCATCATTTAGTTCTGCTTTTAAAGGAATACTAAGGCATTTTTCAACCAAATGTCTATTGAACACATCTGTGTGGTATGGTCCATTACCATATACAATCATTTCAACATCTTGGAAAAGCACAGAAAAATGTTGCCTCAAAAAGTGCTTGTAATGGGAGCCAATGAGCAGTTGCTTTGCAAATAAGCATTTGTAACATACATTATGCTGTTGATGCAGCAGATATGATTAGGTTGAAAAACACTGGAATATTGCTTAAATTTCCAAAATTCCCGTTCATATATACACACACAAATTCCTGTTCTTTTCGGTGAGTCAGATCTATTAGCTCACCAGCTCTTTTGGCTCCCAAACAGCTCTTCAGTCAGTAGCATGGTCACTTTTTCTGTTCCCAAAAGTGACCAATTTACTAAGAATACCTTAATGTTGAATAAAACCTCTGGATGAACTAATTAACATAAAGTTGCACCATGTTTAAAAACTATTTAAGCCCTTTCTGCAAGCCTCCAGTGGCCATTTCACCAGCGGAGTTGACTAGCTGATATTTTTATTGATATAATCAAATAATATACTTTAGTTTAAAATATGATTCCAATTATTTTCAAATATTTTGAACAATTCTAATTTAATATAAGCCCTGTGATGGACTGGCGACCTGTCTAGGGTCCATCCTGCCTTCTACCCAGTGACCGCTGGGAATTAAATTATTAGGCCCAAATCTTTTAAGCCATGTTGCCCAATGCACCTCATTAGTTCTTCTGATTTTTGCCTTCTGCCTGCCTTTGTTTGTTGATGAACCTTCATTTTTCCCGTCTGCTTAATTTTTACCTCTCAAAAATCGTTTACTGAAACTCAAGCTTTTAAAAAATAAAGTCATAATTATTTTATTGTTCTTTAATAGTTCATTAAAAGTAAAACAAGCCCTTTAAAATCCCAGGCTTTTTAGAAACAGCTTTATAATTCAGTAATTACAGGGACTTCAATGCATATTTTAACTGGCTGATCTATTCTTATGTTATAGAAGTGTGTAATAGAACTTTAGAGGGCCCTGGCCATTTACGGGGTTAAATGATAGATAATAGTGCTACCTCGGCTTGTTTGAGACCCCCAAAAAAAAATAAAATGAAGACTGCTGGGATAGGCTCCAGCATCCCCCCATGACCCTGACGGAGAAGCAGATTAGAAAATGGATGGATGGATGGATGGATGGATGGATAAATAACTTTACTACTTAATGAAGAGCCATTCTGGAACTGGCTCTTATTTATAAGCTGATCCAAATGATCTAACTCACTAAAATGAGCCAGAATGGCCATCACTACAACACCCATGCTCTCAAACTCATGCTCACGTGCTGGGCATGCGCTGATATCGTGGATAGTGTAGTGTGAGCAGGTTCACCATGGTGTGTGTGTGTGTAGTCAACTACTTAATGCATCTCCTGTGTGTGTGTGAGCAGGCTGAGTCTAATATATTCAATCGTTTCCCGACATGCTAGGCCATACTTCCCCCTTTATCCACTTAGTGTGCTTGGTGGCTGGCTTGGCCTGTCCTCATTGGTTCCTATGTAAATGTCTCTGACACACAAACACACAGAGATTGACGTCAATAGTGCTCCATTGAACTGCGCTGTAATACTGGCTCTAGCTCTGGGTCAAGCATCTGACTGAGGCACTCCATTCCACCACTGCAGCTCAAAAGACTCTGTTCCAGACAGACTCTGCAGTGGAGCAGACCAATCAAAAATCTATTCTTACACCAGCTTCGGTTGCTCCGATGTGATGACATCATCTGTAGCCGGGCGAAAAGGTGCCCAAAGACAGGAAGTTGAAGAGCAAGCGCGGGTTTGTGCTTGATGTCTTCATTGCCATGGAAACTGCACACAGGCATGAAAGAAAGAAAGCGGGCTAGCGAGAGGAAGGCTGAGAGAGCCCTAAAGCGGGCATGTTACGGGTAGGCCTAGCTATGATGCACAAGTAGACGGTCAACCGGGACGTGTTTGGTGTCCGAAGATTGTTTTTTGGATTTTTCCGCTGACACAAGACTAACATAGTTAACATAGAGTCATGTAAGCTTATGCAGCCCCAGTTAGTATAATATAAACTACATACTGAAATCATCACACATTTTAATCACATTGAGTTAAATAAGCTCAGATAGGCTTGATTATGTGCTGTCTTACAACGTGAGCCTGTTCACCTTGCATTGATGTGTTTCGTGCCTGGATTCCACTTACACTTTACACTTTTCGCAAAAGTGTTTCTCCAGTGTGACCAGATGAGATCTGATTTTACACACACGTCATTTCCGCTTTACCTGTGTTTAGTCTTTTCCCTGTTACGATGCGAGTCGAGGAGTTTGGCCTGGACACTGAATGAAAACGCTTTCTGTTTACACTTGTGTTAAATGTGATGAAGATCCGCCTCTGACCACGTCTGAATGTGGTTTGAGTGATCCGGTCATAATGCACTCACAGCAGGTCCCTGGGGTCCTTACGCCTGGCTACCCTGATAGCAAGAGGATAGCAGTCCACTGTTGGCCCGCTGATGGCAAAGCTGACGGTCCACTGGCATTTTGCTCAGCGTTTTCCAGGCAGCCCACTGGTGGTTAAGCAGAGTAATCGAGTAAATTCCACTGATCCTTGTTTTTTCCACTCACAGTCCAATTTACATGTTGTTGCTGTCAGAAGAAAACCTGGTATCTTCATTTTTGTTGTTTTTTTTTCAGTTTTTGGCATAATTTGGAGACACTTGTCCTTTACATTGTGTGTAAATTTCATGAAGAATGGGCTAAAAGAAACGGCCCAATGTGGCTTAGGAAAAAAGTCTGGTTCCATTGACTTACATTAAAAGTAAAGTAGGATTTTTTCCTTCTCCTGTAAAGTTACCATTTTGGAGACATGAGGTTTTGTTCCAACAGCAGCGATATTTTTCCTTACATCTTTTCTTTAGTTGTACTTTGTAAATTAGTTTAGTAAACAATTTTAATCTAGCACAGTGTCAGCAACATTTCCTATTGAAATTATTTCATATTAAGCCAGTGGACCAATATGTGCTTGCTGTTTGGTATTTATTTGGTCGACTGAAATCTGAATGTAATCAAAAATCTGATCACCAAAAAACATGTTAATGCAAGGTGTGAACAGGCCCTGTATGACATACTGTTGTCAAGAAAAATGGACAAATGTATGGAAGCAATTAAATATTTATATCTCTGCTACTGACAACATGGTTTTGTCCATTTTTGACTTGCTGCTGTTTGTGCAGTGCTAATTTACGAGTTTAACCCTTTTGTTCACTATAAAATGCAGGTTCCACCTGTTTTGGAGGAGAAACCCCAGTTGAACTATGTATTATTTGCCTTTAGTAATGGTAATAGAATGAATGAGTGAATGACTGAATGAACTTTATTGTCATTGCGCGTTGTACTCGAACTCATTGTACCCCCACTCTCGGTGCAAAGAGAGAAAAAATAAAAATAAGAGAGAAAATAAAATAAGATAAATACTTAAAGAAATAATTTAAATACTATACAAATTTACACTCAACAAAACATAAACGAATAGAATAGATAGAATAGAATATGTATTTTGATGAAAGTATGATTTACAAAACTGGACGTGAACTGGATTTGGGTCTTTGTATATTTAAAAGTGTGTTTTTTTTAGTTTAAATGCTGTTTTTCATCTGTCCTTGTAGTCCCTCATTGCTCGCTAGCAGCTCCACACAGAGTAACAACACTTTACACATAGAGAGCCAACAGTGTCCTAATACATCTGATAACAGAGTAACGGGGAACATGAGGTCACTAGGGGGCCTGCAGAAAAAAAGAGATTATGTTTTCATTGCTTATTAGCAACATTAGCATCGTAGCTCCAAAACTAAAGACTCAAGCTTCAGACCCTGGACGTGTCTTCTGATTGACTACATTTAATCTAAAGGGAGAAACTGTGTAAATTCGATTTTTTTCCCCAAACTATCGCTTTAATAATACATTTTGTGTGAGTATTTAACCCCTCCCTTCCCTTGTTTTGCTGACTTAATAGGCCTTATTCTTCCCCTGCCAGTGCGTAGGAAATAAACAATGAATAATTTACGTCCTAAATGTACTGGATGTTCTGAGTTTGGCTTATTAGGACTGCGAAATATGGAGCACTCCATTGTAACTGTCTACAGTCACTCATAACACTTCATGAGAGCGTTCACTTCATTCAGTTGCCCATACTTGTTCATATTTTGCACATTAGTTTCAATTATACTTTTATTTGGGCCGTATTTTCTTTTTATGGCCTTAGCAGTATTATTATGGGGTGTATTGCAGTGGTCAATTACATATAAACAATAGATATAATATTAGTTAAGGGATACTGTTACCTGTAGTATTTTATGTTACTGGGCGCTGTTTATTATTTGCTCACTGCGTGGCTGTTTTTATGATGGTGGGAATAAGCTGGAGTGAAGAGAGCCTGGAGATATTAGAGATATTAAAGTGCCTTGTGGTGAGAATAGGAGGAAAATGAAAGGAGTAAAGACTGACACTAAAGGCGCTGGTTTGTTATATTTTTCAGTACATTTTTTGTGATTATGTGTCTGTGGCCCTAAGTCATTTCTTTATGTACTCTTATTGGTTAGTTATGAAATACTTTCATGGCTTCCAGGTTCATATTTTTCATGCTTTAACAGCCAAAGCACATTAATATCAAGCGAGCAGATCCAAATGTAGAAATGATGGGCTGTATACATCTTATCCATAAGTATAAGTGTCAACATCTAGTTTATATGACTGGGCATGATGGCAAAATTTGATTATATACACTTCCAGCCAAATGTTTAGGCTCAAAAACAGGTTTTCTTTCTCTCTCACACACACACACACACTTAACAATAATAATAAAGCCAATAGTTCATATGGAATGATCAGTCAGAAATATTGCACTAAAATATTGGATATTACCAAATAAGGCTATTTAGACCCCACCCTCTGTCATTACAACTCAACTAATTGGCTGAAAATGCTGTAATAAGGACAGACATTCCACTAATGAACTTTTATTGAGAAACACAGTAATTGGTGTGATATAATGGTATATTATATAATGGTATAGTATATTTGCTCCACTAATATCTCCAATATAATTGTCTTTGAAATAATGTTTTTAAACTTTTAAGTGCACAGTTGCTCGTCTACTTACAAACACATGCATGGTATTGATTGAATGTTTAGAATCTGCACTTTTAACAGAATATTTTCTGTGAGCTACAAGAAATAGTGTATTTTGCATAAAACCGCTTTCTAAATTTAATCATTAAATCCTAGCTGTTTTGTTGTTAATTAAATCATTAAATAATTGCATCTATTTTAAATTTATAATATTGTTTTAGAAAAAAAATTCAAGCAGACATGCAGCTGATTTGTGTGTGTGTGTGTGTGTGTGTGTGTACACCGATAAGTCATAACGTTATGACCTTGTTTCTATGCTCATTGTCCATTTTATCAGCTCCACTCACTGTATAGGTGCACTTTGTAGCTCTACCATTACAGACTGTAGTCCATCTGTTTCTCTGCATACTTTGTTAGCCCCTTTTACCCTGTTCTTCAGTGGTCAGGACCTCCACTGGACCCTCACAGAACAGGTACTGTTTGGGTGGTACATCATTCTCAGCACTGCAGTAACACTGCTGCTGGAGTTTTTAAACACTGTGTCATTTAAACACAGGACGCTGCCCACAGGATGCTGTTGGCTGGATATTTTTGTTTGGTGGACTATTCTCAGTCCAACAGTGACACTGAGGTGTTTAAAAACTCTAGCAGCACTTCTGTGTCTGATCCACTCTCACCAGCGCAACAGGAGCAGGACACCGTTTTATTTTATTTTATTTTTTATTTATTATCGACTCTGGTGTCATCTCAAACAAATTGTGTATGTTCAGAATCCACAAAAAACACCACCTTCAGCACCACATCATGGAGGCTTGTGACAGCATTTCTCCAGAGATTCTCACACAGTTTCATAACGATTGGATCCTGCGCCTTCAGCTCTGTGTTCAGCACCAGGGACAGCTCATTGAACACGTTAAATAGCTGTGCATCAAAAGGAACGTTCCCAGCTGTTGTTGCAATTTTCTGTGTTGATAACTTTTGAACCACAAGAGATATTGCAAATCTGATTGCAGCAATGTGGAATATTTAGTAGTGAGGAAATTTCACGAGTGGACTTGTTGGACAGGTGGCATCCAATCACAATTCTTTCACAAATGTTTGTAGAAGCAGTTTGCATACATATATATATATATATTTACATATATATATACATATATATATATATATATATATATATATATATATTTATATATGGGCAGCCATTAGTGTTCTATATTTATAGATCTCCTACATAACATTTAGCCTTGAAGCTCCAGGGAGCTTAAAACTGAGGTTTCTTTTTAATTAAGTTAATCTTGTTCCTCTGGGCCCAAAACAAACATGTTCAAAGTACGTCTAATGAATATTTTTCCAAAGTCTAATAAAGGTCTGCTGTACTTCACCACAGGTCTCTTCTCTCAATCAAAACTGAGTGGTCCTAATCTCAGGTTACACTTCCGTCAGGACCTCTGACCTCTGACCAATTACAAGGCTGACTTGTGACTTTTTTCATCCAGTTACCATCACATAAAAGAAAGATAATGATTTTAGTCCTATATGGGTGGGGGTACAGCCAGAGAGGTCTGACCAGAGTTTTAAGCTGCATTTTTCATGTTTATATCTTATATTTTTCCTTCAAGCTTTGCTAGTTGTTTAATATAGCTATTATATATAATTATATTTAAATATAATTATTATTATACAGATATTTTTGATATTTCATTCTATGTACCTTGGAGTCATTTTGTTGTAATATATAAACATAATAATATTATTACATAATTAATTACAGAGTCGTACAATGAATTACATTTACTTTTGATTTATGTTCTATATTAGCATGTTCATGTATGTACTTCTCATTTTCTTCTGTCAAAAAAATGACAAAACTCTGCCATAAAACATCGATTTGTGGGTAACACTTTACTTGCAGGGTGCCTACATTTATAGCATCTTACATAAACGCTCCATAACATGTTCATGAATGTTTAAGTCAACATTTATATAGTGTACCTGTTTTACATGATATTAATATGGACTATATGTCATTTTACGGAGCTACATGTTTTAAAAATAAAAGTCTTCATTTTTTATTTAAAAAAAAATATTATTTTTGCTATTTTTAGTATTCATTTCTGGACAGCCAAAATAAAAATGACATTGCTATGCCCCTTTGGTCATTAAGTGTATTTCACCTATACTTTCAACTTCTTTTTAATTAATCAATATTTTCCTAGGTTTTTGTTACATAAGGACAGTAAATTACTCATAAATATGCTTGGAACAGTCATTCGCCTGAATTTTGTTATGGTGGTGCATAAAGGAATTTTTACAGGCTGCAAAACTCATCTATTCCCTGTAGATGCTGGGCAGCCACATAAATGTAAGTAGACTACTTTGCATTAACTTCCATCAGTTTTGAGGTAAAGACAAAACAGTACTTATAAGTCTGGAATAGCAGTGCAACATTTCGCCTCAAAGAGTGTCAATTAAATGGAATAACCAAGACACAATTATACTTATGCCTTCTTTAATGTCATATGTGAAGAAGAAAATCACTGCAAATAAAATAAGCATTAAAATTCACTAAAAAAGGGGTAAAGCAAGGTCATGTTTTATTTTGGCTGTCCAGAAAAGAGATATTTTAGTGAAAATAATACACTTTTTTTTCTTTTGAAAAATATCTCTCAGTAAAATGACACAGTAGTGCATTTTAATGTGTAAAACACGCATGCTTTATGTTGATTTAAACATTCATGAAAATGTTCTAAGTGTTGATGTAAGACGTTATGAATGTGTTATGTAGACACCCGTCCCGATTTGTTTTCTTCAGTGCACAGCAATAACCTTTTCACCAAGGTCAAGTAATAATTCTCTTCTGCGTACAAACACAGACATGATATTGATTAAATGTGAAAAATCTTCCCTGTCTACAGGTTAAAGCTTTTAATGCTCCTTTCCAGTTTCAGCTAGGATTCATGCGTTTCTCCAAGGCCGGAATAGTGATGTGAAAGGTTTGATTTAGGAGCAGCAGGTGACCTCAGTCTCTCTAGAAAGTACCTCAGTCAGATCTTTTAGAAGTCTCTTTTGTGTACACGTGCTTTAGTGCTGAATAAACACATTTTTTTTCACTTTCCTTTCTGTTTCAGGTTTGTCTGGCAACCCGGTGGACTTGGAGAGGCGGGCGCAGGCGTTTGGACAAAATTTCATTCCCCCCAAGAAGCCCAAGACGTTCTTGCAGCTGGTGTGGGAGGCACTGCAGGACGTCACCCTCATCATCCTGGAGATAGCAGCCATCATCTCCCTCGGCCTGTCCTTCTACCAGCCCCCGGGGGAGGAGAGCGAAGGTGAGAGAGATCGGGGGGGGGGGAGTGAGGATGGACAGAGAACTGAGTGAGAGAGAGAAAGAGTGAGGTTCAGAGGGGTAGTGTTAGTAAAAGGAGGGAGAGAAGGAAGGAAGGAGAGAGAGACGGAGGAAGGGCTGGAGAGTGGGAGAGAAGAAAGAGGGAGCCGGATGGAGGGAGCGTGGGAGGATTTTGAAAAAGGTGAGAGGGAGGGTGAGAAGTGAGAGCGAGGGAGGAGGAATGATCAGAGCGAATGCAGAAAGGAGGGAGGAAGAAGGGAAGTAAATGGCAAAACAAGACTTGAGGAGAGTTTAGAGGAGGCCACACATGAATGGCAGGGGTTTGACTGTCACCTCCTGCAGTCGGTACTTTGTACAGTTAAAAAACTCTTGAAATGTGTCGCTGTAACCTGATTACATGGAGTTACGCTGCTTCTCTTTCCTTTCACCTTTTTGAAAATCCCACACTAATCATGTTTGACATTAAAGTACCAACGCATTACGTAATCGCCTGAACTTAGTAATTTGAGATCATCGCAATTTTTTAAGCTGACTGCAGTTATTTTCTGCACAGAATATGAAATAGATGCATTTTACCAGTTTGGCTGGGACAGGATTAAAAAAAGCAGGAAACACATTCACTGAGATAGGAAGTTATGGGTCTTAGAAACAACACAAGTTCTTTACCAGGTGCTATAACACACTTTCACCATTTATATATTAGTATATACCATCTTTATATTTATATATATATACAGTGTATATCATTTGTCATGGACAGTATACCATTTCAAGTAAGTATGAGCTTGAATTAATAGCAGTTATTTACATCTATTATTATTTACTATAGATATTTAATCGTCAGCCCCAATCAATGCCAATATCAGATATTTTGCATGTACATATCTGCTTATGCTGATCCTGATACAGGAAAATGTATTGAATGTAGAATCTGGGACTAGAAATCAAATCAAATCGTGTTTATTGTCACATCACATTTACACAGGCAGAAAGTGAGTGAAGATCTACCCTGATTAGCGTTACAGATGAATATAGCTGTCTGTGCAGCTATTAATGCAGTGAATGAATACAATTTTGACATTTTTGCACAAATAACCCACATAACATCACCCAAACACCTTGTACAATATATAACAACTTCCTTCTAATATTAGATTGAAATGTTGGTCAAATTTAAAAATCTCTTCAGTCCTGATGACCTTTTTAAAGCAGTTCTTTACTGATACTGATATGATACGATAGGATTGTGCATTCCTAGTTTTAAACCCTAGTCTCTGGATAAGAATTTTCATATACATTTACATTTACAGCATGATTAGCAGATGATCTTGTCCAGAGCGACTTAAAAAGGTGCTTTGTCTATCTAGAGAAAGTGTCTTTGCTAGTTACAAATAGGTTAGAGAGAAAGCCAGTCCATGTCGATACCCAGAGAAAAAGGAACAGAGTTAAACACAGAGCAGTGTAATACATTACATTTCATTACATTTCAATAAATACATTACAATGAATACTTAACTCAGTGTTCATTTAAGTGCTGTATAAAGAGATGTGTGTTCAGTTTGCGTTTGAAGACAGCAAGAGACTCTGCTGTTCGGACAGCCAGTGGGAGTTTGTTCCACCACCTGGGCCAGCACAGAGAAAAGTCTTGATGCTTGTCTTCCACACGCCTTCAGGGATGGCGGGTCAAGCCGAGCTGTACTCGAAGCTCAAAGGGCTCATGGTACAGTTTGAGTTTTAGCCAGTACCATTAGGTTGGGAGGGGCTGGTCCATATTTGGCTTTGTAGGCAAGCATCAGGGTTTTAAATCTGATGCGTGCAGCTACAGGAAACCAGTGAAGGGCTGCCATGAAAAGTTTGGGAACTAGTAAAATCATTTTTGTTTTTTTCATCAAAGGATCATGCTGGCATTTTAAGTAGAAATCAGTTTGAAACTTGTATTTTTCCTTAACGCCTCTCTCTGCAGCATGTGGGAACGTGTCGGGCGGTGCGGAGGACGAGGGCGAGGCAGAAGCCGGCTGGATCGAGGGTGCGGCCATCCTGCTGTCAGTTATCTGCGTGGTGCTGGTAACGGCCTTTAATGACTGGAGTAAGGAGAAGCAGTTCCGCGGGCTGCAGAGCCGCATCGAGCTGGAGCAGCGTTTCGCAGTGGTGCGCAATGGCAACGTCATCCAGATCCCTGTGGCTGAGATGGTGGTGGGAGACATGGCCCAGATCAAATACGGTCAGTCTCTGCTGCAGTTGACCCTGTTCAGGGAGAGAAAGAGAGAGAGGAAGAGGGAGCGAGAGAGAGAGCACTTTGTGAAGCTCTAGATGAAACAGCCTCACCCTGGCTAAGTTGGTTCAAGTCCAAGTTTAAGTTCAAGAGGCTTTATTGTCATTTCAGCTTTTGACAAATACACAGTGAAACGAACCAAGATTCCTCCAGGATCATGACTACACACAGTGCAATAAATATAAAAGACTTGCAATAAGTATAAAACAGGGCACAGACAGTACATGGTACTGAGAACAGGTAGAGCTGTAACATATGTAACATACTATGAGATATTAGCAGATAATGTAGCGTATATGAACATAGCAATCACTGAGGTAGCAACCAGAATTACACTTAACGGAATACAGTATTTGGTTGACCAGATATACTGGTCAGGTATAACATTATGACCACCTCCTTGTTTCTATGCTCATTGTCCATTTTATCAGCTCCACTTACTGTATAGCTGCACTTTGTAGTTCTACAGTTACAGACTGTAGTCCATCTGTTTCTCTGATACTTTGTTAGCCCCCTTTTACCCTGTTCTTCAGCGGTCAGGACCCTCATTGGACCCTCACAGTGCAGTTAGTTTTATGTGGTGGATCATTCTCAGCACTGCAGTAACACTAATGTGGTGGTGGTGGTGTGTTAGTGTGTGTTGTGCTGGTGTGAGTGGATCAGACACAGCAGTGCTGCTGGAGTTTTTAAACACCTCAGTGTCACTGCTGGACTGAGAACAGTCCACCAAACAAAAATATCCAGCCAAAAGTGTCCTGTGGGCAGCGTCCTGCTGTCTAGCTGTGGCTGTGTTCTGCATAGACTAGGAGGTACTGGAAGAGTCTAATGCTGATGGCTGAGAAAGCAGGACGTAGCTTAGGCTTAGAGCAAACTGTTAGTGAAAATTCTCTAATGTGTGGTGTGGCTGTGGCCAAATACAGCTATTTCATAAAGCACAGTGACTTGTGCATAGCAGTGTCCTCTTCAATAGTGGTGAATGCTACAGTATGTAGGGTCACACTAGTATGATAATGTAAATTGTTCATATTTCTATTTTTTTAAGCATGTGAATTAGCCTAGCTTTCTCCTTTTCCCAGTTTTAAATACACTGTTAGTGCTAAGTGTGCAATAGCTGCGCACTAATATTTTTTACAAGTGACTGGTTTAAACACTGGCATTGCTAATATTACATGTGGCTGTTGAGCTGTTTTCATTTTCTACTGTAATATAGTTCCACACGGCAAACTGCTTGTGAACTTATGAAAATGTGCTGCCACAAATTGTGCATAATGTCCATTTATGGCACCTCTATGATCAGTGTTATAAAAGGAATATAATAGCCTTATGAAAGGACTGGAATTGGATAAGGCTTAATAACTGATACTGATCTTTCGGATTAGATTGGGGTGTCCCCAGTGGTCTCAGTGGACCTTAGATAAATGCGTCTTCTCTTGTGTGCGTCCAGGTGACCTCCTGCCTGCTGATGGCATCCTAATTCAGGGAAATGACTTGAAGATCGACGAGAGCTCCCTGACCGGAGAGTCGGACCACGTGCGCAAGTCAGTGGAAAAGGACCCTATGCTTCTCTCTGGTAAGTTGTGTTTATTTGTTCTAGTGTTTGTTTGTGTTTACCTCGTTGACAGCGTATGTCAGTATGACTGAGAGGCTGCTATGGAATCCAGATGTTGCTAATTGGATCAGTGCGTCTCTGGTTCCTGCCATGTTCTGCAGCGCGTGGCCTCCCTCTCCAGCCTGCTGCTATTATTAGGGCCCACCACAGCTAACTCCATTCGTTTTATTAGGCTTTCCTGCCATACGGGAGGCATTATTGAATAATAACCTAATGATATTTGCCTAAAGAAGATGTATGGAGAGGCTGGTTGGGTAAGCACCATGCCCGCAGGGATGGGGCAGGTGACCATTATGTCATCAACGTGGTCTGGATTAATTTAACTATTTTTGCTGCTTGAATATGAGATGGTCTAAACATTTCCCATCATTGACCAAAGTAGGAGTTTTATGTATTATCACTGTATTATTAGAAGGCTCAAAAATATTTAAAAACACTAAGAACAATTTCACTGTAAGTATAATATCAAGTTTTTACTGAACCTCTCATAATTATTTAGAAGTACTAAAAAATCAGCTGCAGTTAAAATAATTAGGCAATTCTGAATAAAAATCATTGCATAATAAGCAGTTAATTTAATTGTATATTCCAAACTACAGGTAGCTTATTCAAATACTCAATTAAGAAGACAAAAAGCTGCCACTGGAACAAAACCTTGTATCTCCATTTTTGTTGTTTTCCAGTTTGTGACATAATTTGAAAATGCCTGATGCCCTTTACATTGTATCACAGTTTCAAGATGAATGGACCAAAAGAAACAGCCTAAATTTATCTGGAAAAAAGTCTGGTTCCATTGACTTACATTCAAAGTAAAGTATATTTTTTCCTTCTTCTGTAAAGTTAACGTTTTGGAGATATCAGATTTTGTTCTGACAACAGCGAAGTGCTAACATATCGGTACACTTTCAGAAAAACATGTACTAAACTGTCACTGGGGTGGTGCCCCTCATATCACAGGGAGTTAGGGAACATAATTGTACCATATTTCATTGCAGTTACATTGTGGTGCACAACATGTTTGTTATCAAATATCATCCACAATCATTTTTTCAGCAATTATCTGCTGATAGTGATATAATAATATTGTGCTTCGCTATAAAAAGGCTAGAAATTGCAGGTACCGTTTAAACTATTAAATTTGCCTAACAGTTTGTACACTCCTTTGAGGTGGATAAACTCAGCGAAGAACTGTGAGTAATTACAATGGAAACATATAACGAGATCTCCCAGTTTTATGCGAGGCACAGAGAGTTTGTGTGTCTATTCATGGAGGAACAGTTGTTTTTTTATCTATTTAAGTTCTCTCTCACTCTCAGGCACCCATGTGATGGAGGGATCGGGGAGGATGTTGGTGACGGCTGTTGGAGTGAATTCTCAGTCTGGCATCATCTTCACTCTTCTGGGGGCTGGAGAGGGAGAGGAGGAGAAGAAAGAGAAGAAAGGTAGGTGTGAGGAATGAGAGCAATCACACACACACACACACACACACACACAAACGCACACATACCACACAGTGAAAACTAGAGAGGTGAGAAGCAGAAGAAAATGAGTAACAGAAATGTTAAAGTTTTATTCACAAAATCTCACCCTAACAACTCACATACACTTATAGCTTTGGAGGGAAGAGAGAGAGAGAGAGAGAGAGAGAGAGAGAGAGAGAGAGATAGAGAGAGGCAGGGTTGAATCAAAAGGATGTGCAGCAGTGCACAAGCCCATTCAAAGGCTTTATGGCTACCAGCAGCTCCGAGAAGTGGAGAGCTGATGCTGGCTTATATAGAGTACATAGCGCTCCTTTAGATGAATGAAAGAGTGGTGTGGTCAGTGCCTGGAGGAATGTTTACGAATGGGATGGAAAGAGAGTACAGCATAGGCATGTCTCATCTGCCCGGACTGCTGGTGAACTGAAGTCCTCGGTTCATTAGTCTCAGTGTTAAAACTCAAAAGGACAGTGTTAATGGCATCCATCAAAACTGAGCACAGAGAATTTTACCTAAAGTTTGAATACTGATAAAGGACTAGGTGGTAAAAGACGCTTACACTTCTTTTGCTATAGCCAGCATAAGAGTCAGATATGAAGGGTGTAATGGTGGGCCGATGTCGGTATTTGATATTTTTAATGCTTATCTGCCCATACCAGTACTAATACAGCATAAAATGTAAAAATTAGGATTACGTCTTCCTGGATTGGCATCACAGAGAATTATAAGGTTTATTTCTGTGGGGTTACAAATACAAAGAAATAAATAAAATGCAGATGTTTTGGCCCTAGTTACCAAGTGTCACCTAAACACTCTACTCCTTCAGAGTGCAATAAATACTGATGCTTGTACGTTAGTATTCATAAAATGTAGAAATTAGGATTAAACAAGTCTGGATTAGCACTACAGAAAAATCTAACATTTATTTCTGTAGGTTTTACAAATAAAATGAGATGAATAAAATACAGATATTTCAGCATAGCTACCCAGCATCAGCTTAACATTCTGCCCTTAAATACATAATTGAATGTTGGTTTAAAATATCTGTCTTATCTAAAATCAGTTTGATATCATATCACCATGCATTCCGGTAAAAAGTAGTTAAATATTTGCATATTCGCTTGAAGTGGATGCTGTTAAAATGATGATGGCAATGTAAAAAAGATGAATAAATAAAAGAAGTGTATGACATAAACATGTGCACAAATATATATATATATATATATATATATATATATATATATATATATATATATATATATATATCCATCCATCCATTTTCTAAGCCGCTTCTCCATCAGGGTCGCGGGGGGTTGCTGGAGCCTATCCCAGCGGTCATTGGGCTGAAGGCAGGATACACACACACACATATATATATTAGATGAGTTGGGGCTTTTACAGCTTGGGGCTTTTTACAGCGCAGTGCTGTAAAATAAACTGGTGCATGGGATTTATAACACAAGACAAAACGAGAGCATCATTGCAAAATGGAATGTGGCACAATAATTTTATTTTAATTATCTTTTTTTATAATTGTTTGAAGCCACAATCGCAATTGATTAATCCCCCAGCCCTACTTTACTGTATCAAAGAAAGAAACATAATGATGATATAAAGTGCCTGCACTGATAAATGGACATTAATATAGCCAAAAACAAATAATCCATGTAAAGTTACTTGACACGGAGCAGCTCAGTGCTGTTTTGGGGCGATATGGCCAAAAATTTTATTGCGACAAAAAATTCATAACATTCGATATTGAAAATTGTCACAATAAATGTCAAATCGTTGTTTCTTTCCAGTTTAAAAGTTGATTTAGACTCCTGAGTGGTTAATGGTCGTTTTAAACTATAAGTTACGGCCAGAACACGAGAAACACTCGCCAAACAGTAGAAGAGTTCACAGATCTGTCATAGGATACTGGGAGAAAGTTGCACAGCATGGCCGCGATTTGTATATTCGTATAATAATATTCATCATTTAAAAAGAAAACGGATTGTTTTTAGCTGTCTGTTGATGAGTGCTAAGCTACCTGGTTACAAGTGCTAAACTGTTTAGTTTCTCAATGCTGTCGTAACAGTTTGAGAGGTGAACCGCAATATATGTGACACTCGCTGTGTAAAAGCTTTAACTCCAGTGTGATTTTCTTGCACTAGACAATGTTTCCCTCTCAGTTTAAAGGTCTGTTTAAACTGAAATTGGTGCTTTTTTGTCTTGTTTGATCTACAGTACCATCAACTTGCCGTGCTGTGTGAGTGACAGAGTGCTGCTTCATGTTAGCTGCTAAAAACAGCGAGCCTGGGAGTATCCTCAGTTCAATTTCGTTTAAATCAGCGTGATTTAACACTGGCAAAGCTTGTTAGAATGATAGGAGAGAAGTGAGTTTGCTTTGGAACAGTACACTTATCACTCACACTTGTTTACAGGAGAACAGATCGCCGATTGCTCTCTAATCACGATAAAAAACTCGGAAGTGCGCCCTTTTGTGGCGACAGCAGAGTAGTGTCGCTTTCCTTGCAGTAGAAAACGCCACCAGGGCTGTCGCTAGAACGCAGACATGTGAGAATGGTCTACTATATTGAACATTTATCAAACATTTTTTATATTTCTATCGAGGAAAGTTATATCACGATAATTATTGTTATCGTTTTATCACCCGGCCCTACTTGATATTAAAATTTTCTTTCTAAAACTTCCATATTTCTCAGACATATTTTTAAGGCATGTTGTAGAGAGTTTTATTCTCTTGTCCAGAGCTGATGGAAGCCTCATTTGCATCTTTTCAATTATTCGCTAGAATTTAATTCAGCAGCTGGATGAAACCTGGCTAATGTTCTGCTGCTGTCCCACTGAGTCACTCTCTCTCACTCTCTCTCTCTCTCTCTCTCTCTCTCTCTCTGTTCAGCTACTGTGTTATCTAGACAGACTGATAACTGACTCACAGTAACATCTTCCCTCATAATTTAAATGCATCTTCAAAACTTCTCTCCAAATAAACACACAGATTACTTTGAGCATGATCTACATTACTTAATGACCCACATACGTATTTCCCCACTCCCTGATGTGTTGTCACATGACGGGCAGTGTTATGATTACTGTTCTTTGTTTCTCACCTCCACCCAATCCTAAAACCTCCCACAATCCCTCCTCCACACCCACATGACCCCGCCCCCTCACGCTCCCCAATCAGAAGACAGTAGTTACTCACTCACTACTGAGGCCAAACAGAGCAGCATCACCAATGGTACGTATTGCTACAGACAGACGAGCTTTCTGATCAATGCACACGACATATAGAGCTGCACGTAGTGCAGATAAGACTGATCAGACTGAACGTAGGAGAGATTAGACACACCTGTGACATCACAACACTTACACACACACACACACACACACACACTTTAGTCTTAGTTTATATTTGGATCGTTATGTTCATTTATGTGCAGTGTGTGTGTGTGTGTGTGTGTGTGTGTAGTGTGTGTGTGTATGTGTGTGTTCCCATAGTTCTGTGCCTTCTCGTTTCCCTCACTCAACAACACTGTGTGCTCTGTCTCTCATTCTGTCTCTGTCTGTCGCTTTCTATTCCCCTGTTACTCTCTCTCTCTCTCTCTCTCTCTCTCTCTCTCTATCTTTCTCTCTCTCTCTTTCTCTCTCTCTCTCTATCTCTCTGATTTCATTCTCTCCACTGTCTTTATTACTCTTTTTCCATCTTACGTTCTTTTCTCTTCACATCTCTTTTCTCTTGTTTTGTTTTTCTCCATTCTCTTAATTCTCCTTCTCTCTTCATCCTTCTCCCCCTCTCTTCTGTTTTGTTGCTTTCTTTACCTTTTTTGTCTTTCTTTTGCCCTTCTTTACCTCTTTTATCTTCTGTCTAACTCTCTTTACCTCTTTTTTTCTGTCTATATCTATATTTTCTCTTCATCATTCCACTGTCTCTCCCCTCTATCCTTTTTCTTTTCCTATCTTCTGTCTTTCTTTCTTTCTCCACTTTCCCCCACTACCTCACTCCATTCTTCTTTTTTCCCCTTCTGCCTCCTGTGTTCCTTTCTTTTTCCACTTTCCCGTTCCACCTCTCTCCATTCTTCCCTCTACCTTTATTTTTCTCTCTCTCTGTTTGTCTGCTCTTTTCCCTTATTCTTTCTTTCACTTTTTCACCTACTGTCTTCCTCTATTCTCTCCCTTTATTGCCTTCTATCTCACTCTCTCTCGCTGTTTCTCTGTTGTTTTCCACTTTTCCTGTTACTACCTTCCTCTATTCTGTCTTTCTCTCTCTGCTCTCTCTCTCTCTCTCTCTCTCTCTCTCTCTCTATATATATATATATATATATATATATATATATATATATATTGTTCTTTCTTTCTACCCTCTTTATTCTCTCTCTATCTTCTGTCTTCCCTTCTTTCATCATTCTCCCCCACTACTTCTCTCCATTCTTCTCTTTTTCTCTTTATATCTCCTCATTTTATTTCTCTCGCTGTATCTCTCTTGCCTTTCTTTGTTTTTTTTTCTGCTCTTTTTCTTCTTTCTGTCTTCCACTTTTCCACCTACTACCTACCTCTGTCTCTCTCTCTCTCTCTCTCTCTCTCTTTCTCTCTCTCTCTCGCAGGCAAGCAGCCAGAGGCAGCAGTGGAGACCAATCAGAATAAAGGTACCAGAGGGACAGTAGAGTAGATGAATGAGAGGCACTGAGGGTTAATTATTTTATTGCTGTGGGAAATCTTCACCCAGTAGCTCAACTAGTTGTTGCTAAATGGGGGCCTTTATTACAGAGAAATGGTAATGTCATGTATGCGCCCATGGCCGTTTATGGATGTGTTGCAGGACTGCATAAATGAACCTGTAGTGATGTGTATGTGGTAGAAGTTCATACATTGACGTGTACCGACACACCATTTGTTGTGTAACGGCATACATGACAGCCGGGGCTTCAGCAGACCTTTTTTGTGCAGAGTATTACAGGAAAACAGTGTGTTTGCAGCGTTGTTACATTGTAATGTGTGTGAAAGGAAACCCTCTGCTGAATAGACACTTTCCTGAACAGTGCTAAAACGTGCAGCCTCTGTGGGAGTTGATAGGGGTGATACACTTGTCCTGCAAGTTGCAGCCACTCTGCGTGTTTCCACTGTGCCGTCAGTGACTGTGTCTGCATTCGTCTCGCTTTCTCTCTCGCCATGTGTCCAGTTTTGTGTATGCGCCATATGTATGACCAGCCCATATTAGAAATGTCCAGATTACGATGCATTTTTTTGTAATGCATATAGTTTTCTGAATGGTTGGTGTTGGTGGTTCATGCTTACGGTAGCGCTGAGCTGCGCCAGGACAGATTTGTTGTCCGTATGTAAATGACACTCAACTTCTGTCCCGCCCACCAGCCAAGAAGCAGGATGGCGCCGTCGCCATGGAGATGCAGCCGCTGAAGAGTGCTGAGGGCGGAGAGGTGGAGGAGAGGGAGAAGAAGAAAGCCAACGTGCCGAAGAAGGAGAAGTCCGTCCTGCAGGGCAAACTCACCAAGCTGGCCGTGCAGATCGGAAAAGCGGGTAAGAGGTGCTTCAGCTGACCAATCAGAAAACAGAGGAGAGCTTGTGGAAATCTTGTTAGGCAGTCCATTGATAACCTACTGCAGGTTACTAGTTGGACTACTCAGCCTTAGGAGGTCAGGAGTTTTACTGTACTATTTAAATGTAATTGCATAATTACTTTGGAATACTTTTTAATTATTTACTTGAATTACATATCGCTGCTATCAGAAGAAAATTTTTGTTGTTTTTCAGTTTTTGACATAATTTGAAATGCCTGTTGTCCTTTACGTTGTGTGTACATTTCTTGATGAAAGAAATACTTTGTTGAAGGCACTTTGAAAAGTGGTGGGGCAAATGCGGTCCTGCTTCTAAGGGTTGGTTAACTAACTTTAACTTTAGCTGGGCATTTTGTCTTTAGGATGATTTTTAGTTGAATATATATGAATATGTGGTCCGTTCTCATGTTGTCTTTCCAGGTCTGGTGATGTCAGCTATCACAGTGATTATCTTGGTGCTGTACTTTGTGATTGAAACATTTGTGGTGGAGAGGCGGGTCTGGCTACCGGAGTGCACGCCCATCTACGTGCAGTACTTCGTCAAGTTCTTCATTATCGGAGTCACAGTGCTGGTGGTTGCCGTGCCAGAGGGTCTACCCCTCGCTGTCACCATCTCTCTAGCCTACTCAGTGAAGGTGAGGAAGACCAGACGCACCCTCTGTATTTCTGTGTGTGTGTGTGTGTGTGTGTGTGTGTGTGTGTGTGTGTGTGTGTGTGTGTGTGTGTGTGTGTGTGTGTGTAAAATTAGTAGATATAAAATATGCTTTAGCATGAGTCTTCACCAGAATTGGGTAGTAACAGAGATTCAGTATATAGCACCGGTCAAATATTTGGACTACGTCTATTGCATGTTTTTGGCAAATTCAAAGGTAAAAGAACGAGGAAGTTTTTCTGAGAATATTTATTGAGACACATGTTGATTCTTATGAAATTTTAACTTAACTTTTTAACTTCTTAAAATTGCTCTAAATGTATTATAACACGTTTAGAGGGCATTAGTGAGTAATGTTTGCTTATTTGAGCTTGAACTGTTTCTGAGTTCAGGGGGCTACTACGTGTTAACAGCAAGAAAACAAATTAGCCAATCAGCTATATTCAGTTTTGCACTTTAAAGCAAGTTTATGTAACAGTTTTACCTTAAAATAGCAGCTTCAGAATCATTTTGATGACACACTGACTTGTAATAGAGAGAATGGCTTCTCTGTCATTGCCACTCTGGTGCGGAATGCCTGCTATAGCGCTATGTAACTTGGAGGAGCAGCACAAGACCTGTCGCGAAAACTGCATAATGCTTTACAGCACCACATTACACTCCTATGACTCTTCAGTCAGCTATAAAAAGAAGCCAGCTCGGGATTCCCAGCATGGACATCATGGCAGAGGCTGCCAATAGATGAAAGAAGACATTGATGGAACGTAAATCTCAAACTGGCTTTTACTCTTTGGTGAGAGCTAAAAAAATAAAAAGGATGAAAGACAGTCTCATAACAGGAAACCAACAAAAAGTTTGGTCAGTCTTTATCAATAATACACCAAATAAGCCCTTAAAGTTTGCAACCTCCTGTAATAACGTACTGTAATATTACTCTACCTTTTAAGTTAACATGGTGCTTTTTCTTGTGATGTTGTTCCTGTCAGGTTGTGCTGAATTTCATCTCGCCAGCAGGATCTGATTTCCCTTCACATTCACGCACGTCACACAGGTGGACACAACAGATTACTGTGATTTCTGTTATTTACATACAGAAACAACCAATAATGTAATCTGTGCGTCCACACGAAGGGGAGTCAGATTCTGCGCCCTTCAAATCACTGCTGTCAGAACAAAACATTTTATCTCATTTTATCTTTTATTTTATTTTATATAAGTACAGGGGAAGAGAAATATACTTTTAATGTAAGTCAGTGGAACCAGACTTTTTTCCAAGAAATGTTGGGCCGTTTCTTTTGGTCCATTCATCAGGAAATTTACACACAGTATAAAGGACAGCAGGCATTTTCAAATTATGTCAAAAACCGAAAAACATCAAAAAAGGAGCGAACAGCAGCGAAATTGCAAGATGTACATTAAAGGGGCTCACAGCATGATCTGTATTTATGACAGTGGTGTAAAAGTGAAATGCACTCTGCAGCTGTAGGGGAGCCTAAGAGGAAAAAATGCCAATTCCCAAATTATGCTGCTTTACCAATTGCATACAACAAACAAAACAGAAAATTCAGTTGTTAATCACAACTATTTATGTGGCAGTTAATCATCAGCTAAAATTTCATGATCATGATAGGCCTAGTTTGGTCACCAAACCAGTCATCCAAACTATGAAATAACATATATGGAGTGACCAAAAGTGGTCAGATTGTTCAAAGTAACCCCCCTTTGCTTTGATGCAGCTTTGCACACTCGTGGCATTCTCTTGGGCAGCTTCATGAGAAGCCACCTGGGATGCTTTTCCAACAGGACTAAAAAATTCGACATATGCTCATGCACTTGTTGGCTGTTGAAAACCCCAGAGGAAAATGTTATTGCTCAAACGCTGCTCTTTGATGAATTAGAAGACTTGCCGGGCTCTTTTTCTCAGGAGAAATATCTGAGCAGCAGGAGATTCAAGCAAAAGTCTCCTTTGTGTTACCATCTGATGTTATTGTTGACAAGGAGAAACTACAGAGATATTATGGAGATCTTTATTCAGATTTTACCAATATTTCCAACATTGGTAAAATCTGAACAAAGGCAATGATTATCTGCAGCAAATATCTGCTGATATTGATATAATTTTGATAGGATTGTAGTTCAGTTGTTAGATGTGCTGTCATGACTTTTTCACCTCAGCATTTAAGGGTTGAGCCTAAGCCTTTATATGAAATTGGCTTAAGGTTAGGAAAAACTGCATTCAGTCAGGTGCGTTCAAACTTTTGACTGTTACTGTATTTTACTTTCTGTGTATGACACTTACACTGTGTATGACATTTAGCTCCACTATTGAGATCCAGAGTGTACTTCAGAACCCAACACACCCCACTGTTACCTCCATCCTCAACTCTACTTTCCAGAAAATGATGAAGGACAATAACCTGGTGCGCCACTTGGATGCTTGTGAGACAATGGGCAACGCCACTGCCATCTGCTCAGACAAGACTGGAACGCTGACCACCAACCGCATGACTGTGGTGCAGGCTTACGTGAACGACCAGCACTTCCGAGAGATCCCTGACCCCAGCCAGGTCAACCCCAACACCCTGGAGATGATAGTCAACGCCATCGCTATCAACAGCGCCTACACCTCCAAGATCATGGTAAGAGCACACACAGTAGGAGATGAGCTGCATATGAGACTGAAATGTCCATAGCGCATTCTAAAACTGTCTAAAATGGGTTGGAAATATTTAATTGGATCTGATTTTGCTGCTGCAGCATATTATTGGCACTCTTATTTTTATGTTAAAATTGAAGTAAGGTAGCATAACTGAGTCAGGAGAAGACTACACTAAGATATGGTGAGGGTGTGCTACTGTGAAAATATTCAAATATAACAAAATATTTTTCCACACACTGCAGACAATTACACATTTCCACCAGAGATGTCTCCAAATCCTCAAATCTTACATAGTACAGCTTTTACAGGTGCAATGATAGAATGGAGAGATTGTGCTAATTCATATGAAGAGTAAAATAAAAGACAGGGTTTTTTTCCCCTCTCTATAAAAAGGATATAAACCTTCATGCTGCTTTATTTCTTTGCTCCTTTTCACCTCGTCCAACTTTATCTCTCTTTCTTCCTTTCCATTTCCCGCAGCCTCCTGATATTGAAGGTGGTCTGCCTAAGCAGGTGGGGAATAAGACAGAGTGTGGCCTGCTGGGTTTTGTGCTGGACCTGAAGAGAGACTATGCACCCGTCCGTGAGCAGATCCCTGAAGAGAAGCTCTATAAGGTCTACACCTTTAACTCTGTCCGCAAATCCATGAGCACCGTGGTGCAACTGCCGGACGGCAACTTCCGCCTCTACAGTAAAGGAGCCTCTGAAATCCTGCTGAAGAAGTAAGTCTGCTTCTGTTAAATTGCTATTATCATCACCCTTAATATGTTGTCACTTTTAAGTATCATTGTTTTGGCATTATTATATTATAAAATTGAATTTTCTTTGATTTTGATTCAAACAAAAGAGTTTGAAGTACTCTGCAAAAAGTGATGCTGTGAATTTACTTGATTTAAATGTTGATTTGTATGAATAAAATATCACACCAACACAGTTGTTGCCAAAAGCAAGTGGACTAAAAGGCAAAATTCTATAATGTATGAACAAAGTTTCAAAACATACTTCAACATCCAAACGTGTCTCTCCCCAGTCCATACAGTCTATTTATGGAACATAGCTACAAATTCAACCTGGTTTGATTTCATGACACTGTTACTGACCATCAACCTCTCATGGAATATTAATTTAATAGTTGTATTTCCTGTTTATATGTATATATAATTGATAATATGTACAAGGATTTTACTCTTGCTTTTGTGTTTTATGTCCCCTTTTTTGTGCTTCTTACACTTATGCCTTGTTCCTCTCCTCCAGATGTTCGTCCATTCTTGGGGCAGGGGGTGAGGCGCGGAGCTTCAGGCCGCGGGACAGGGATGAGATGGTGAAGAAGGTGATTGAGCCAATGGCATGTGAGGGTCTGCGTACCATCTGCATTGCCTACCGTGACCTGTCTGGTGAACCTGAGCCTGACTGGGACAATGAGGCTGAAATCGTTACTGACCTCACCTGCATCACTGTGGTGGGCATTGAGGATCCTGTGAGGCCTGAGGTATGTGCTCCACAAGCATGCACATGGCCATTTTTGGTGCCCATCACATGCTGGTCATGCCTGTTGAACCTACCCAAAAAACTATTTATTAATTGCTAAAAAAAATTATTTGGTGACATCTTTATATAAAAAAAATACATAAGCACTGCATTAGAGAACAAGAGAGATCTGATTATAATTGGACAGCGAGACATAAGAAAGGGTGCCACTCATATTTAGTCCATGTTCTTGTAAATGAAAGTGCTGTTACAAATGTTTGTCCTTTGCTGTTGTCAACGATGCTTTAGCATTCACACTATAAATGTTGTGTGGTCATATGAATCCCTGACCACCTCTGAAGTTGGTTTGAGTGATCAGATTCAGGTCAAGTGTGAAGCCAGTGAAGGTTAGTGAGTTGTCCTCTGTCTCACAGTGCTACAAATCTGGGAGGGTGGAGTCTAGCACACTGAGACACATGAAACCAACCATCACAGCTTCTAATGTCACGTCATTCAGCAGCTCAGTGTGCTTGGATGAGAACAGTAACAGCCAATTCTGTTATGTTAGTTAACAGACAGCTGCGTTGAGCATTGAAGGGACAGAGAGGACCACCCTACCCATTGTAGTAGAGTTCGGCTTGGCCCTCTTGGCCAAGCATGTCAGTGGCATCTAACTAATGTAGCCTTTAAAAATAGAGATCAGAGTGCTAGGTAAGAACAGCATGTTACAAGTACAGCCACCAGCTCAATGTAAACTAATAAATATTAACAATGTCAGCCCTTAAACACCCTTGAAGACCTTAGCAAGCCAAAGGCGACTGTTGCAAGGAAGATATTGTCACTTTTCAAGAAAATCCTTTGTATCTTTATTTTTAGGTTTATTTTTCTGCATCATTTCAAGACGGCATCTGTTGTTTACATTGTGTGAATATTGCATGATGGCAGACAGGAATGCTCAAAAATTCCAAAATTACTTTATATATGCTTTAAATGAACTTACATTAAAAGTAAACAGTTAAATTTTTTCCTTCACCTGCGTTTCCATTTCAGATACTTCTCATTTTAGAGATTTGTTTGTTTTTTTTTTTTTTGGCGTGCGATGATGTGTGTTCATCTTCTCACTTTTTGCCCACTACAGGTACCTGAGGCCATCCGAAAGTGTCAGAGGGCAGGCATCACTGTGCGCATGGTCACCGGCGACAACATCAACACAGCCCGCGCAATCGCCGCCAAGTGCGGCATCATCCAGCCTGGTGATGACTTCCTGTGTCTAGAAGGCAAAGATTTCAACCGACGAATCAGGAATGAGAAAGGAGAGGTGATGCGTGATGCTCCTGACACCAGTGGCCTTGTCTCATCTGCTTTTATTGGTTGACACAATTTTCCACTCAGACGAAAACATAATGGATTTCACAGTACAAACTGGTGTGAACTGTCAAACAGCGAGACTGTAATAATAACAAAGTGCTCTGTTTGTCACTGTCTCTGTTTTTCAGATTGAGCAGGAGAGGATCGATAAGATCTGGCCTAAACTGAGAGTCCTGGCTCGTTCCTCACCCACAGACAAACACACTCTGGTTAAAGGTTAGGAGTATGCTCCATTCACATTCAACACAAACATCTTCATTGTGCTCATAGTTGTGTACCTCATGTTAAAGCAATAGCTTGGCTTAAAAAAGTTTTCCACTTAGCCCTCGTCAGTCAGCCAAGACCTGTTTTGTGTCTGAAGTTTGCATCATCAGTTATACTAATAGAGCTAACAAGTAATGTGCTTAATGAAGCTTATGTACACCAATTACCATAGGTGTACATAAGCATGTCTAAATGATTATACACTTGCCTTAAACCATGTTAAGTTGTTAAATAATCTCATAAAGACTTGCTTATGTGGTTACTTGCGCTGTTTGACATACTATCTATCTTATCTATCTAAGAACAGACATAAAATATGCTACAGAGCTTAAAACATTGGTAGCAGCCAACATTTCATAAAGCATAAACTGTGTTAGTTTATTTATTTGTTTTGCGTTTGTCTGTTTTAATAGATAACAGCATTTCATTGACTACATATGGGACAATTATGTAAATTAGATTTGTCTTTAATACATTACAGAATGGACTGTGAATACAACAAAGCATTGTGTATCAGTTTGAGAAGCCACGCTTAATCTTTGCTGATAATCTACAGGCATCATCGACAGCACTGTGATGGAGCAGAGGCAGGTGGTGGCGGTGACGGGTGATGGCACCAATGACGGGCCAGCCCTGAAGAAAGCAGATGTGGGCTTTGCCATGGTGAGAAAATAATTTTTTTTTATCCACTCAGTTATCTTTCCATCCATGTACCATGTTTTCATCCATCCACTTTATAAGCTATTGTATGCTGTCATTATAGAGTCGTTTGTGCTCTGTACCGCAGAAAACACATGTAGCATTGTGCTGCGTTAATGATCTCCCAGCTTGCCTAACACTGCTGAAAAGCGACCTTCATTCTTTAATTGCTCTTTTTAACAGCCAATGAATTGTTCATATTGTTTTAGTGTATAAGGGTAAAATTCAACTGTGTATTACAGGCAGATTCTGTAAGCATTGTTTTAGTTTCATAACTCTAAACCTTGCCTTCTTTGGGCTCGTGTTCAGGAAAACCTTGTAGTGACTGTGTTTTATTTGCAGCAGATGATGAATGGAACAACAATAGTGCTTATGAATATGCTGCGTATAAGTTACGGCATTTCCAAATTTGTCCAACTTGCAGGAATTGATAGAGGAATTGATATTGCTTTATGACACTAGCATTACCTTAAAGGGGAATCTCACTGTTTTTTTTCAGCAGAATTCAATCGTTGAGATGTAAACAAAGTTATGCAGAATGGTTTGGTGTGAAGTTGTTAATTGTAGTAAAATGTACAGACTCAACCAATATTTTTACAGTGGTGGTGATGGGAACCAGGGGTCAACAATAGCTATAGTACAAATATTGCCATTATGTTTACTATGCATCATCACCAGTGAAGCTACATGTGTCTACTTTTATGGTATTGCTGCTAAGCAACCATTGACCGCTGAATGAGGAGAAGAAAGTTTGGTCACCAATCACTGTAAACTGCACACATTTCATGATTTTTTTTTTCATATCAAAGTTAGCATATATAACATATCACTGTTTAATGCAAACACTTTTAGTTTATAAGAACTTTTTGGTCACAAAATTACCATCGTGAGTCTTCTGCCAATCTGACAACCCCACTTTTTTGAGCAGAGACTCAGACACTCTCCGTCATAAACACACTATGGATTCACATATCACTCTATCATAGTGCACTCTATCATGAACACACCACATAAACCTATATCCTATCCTACCTCCAATTAATGTGCAATATCTGCTGCTGATAGAATGGTTCAAGTGCAATACATACGCAAGTTCTGTGCAATATCTACAATTTCTGTGCAATATCCAGTCATTACCCGCTCAGAAATGTGCAATATCCATACAACTGCATGTGTAAGCCGTAAATTTATTGTATAGTTTCTTAATTCTATTTTTATTTTTTATATTTTTCAGACAGACGCCTTGCTTATTTATTTATTTTTATAGTATATCTTATATTTTGTATTTCGTATGATGCACATCTTTGTCTAGTTACTGCTCTTTATCTGCTTACTGTGTATTCTGCTGTAACAATGCAAATTTCCCCCAGTGGGATAATAAAAGTCTATCTTATCTTATCTTTTCATGCTGGGGCTGAATCTCAAACAAATCCCTGCTCCATACATAGTGTAGATACTGACTTCTGCACCCCAACAATGCAAAATATCGCTAAAAATGTTCAGTTGCGATTCATCCACATTCACTCGACAAGCAGTGCTACACTTGACAGCAGAAGCTAAAATTTCTAAACTTAATGTTACACAGTACACTATTTAGCTAGGGAGGACGGACCCATCTGGGATTCAGCCTGGGTTTGATGCTACTTCTGACTGAAACACGGACATGAATCATATTGTGAGTACTTTTATTTAAGCCTGTGATATTAATGATGGAGTTGTTTAGCATGTTTGCTATCTTTTACGAGCCTAGTGCTAGTAAAGAAATTAAGTTTTCAGCCCTTTAGTTCAAACAAAAACAGGTTCTTATTTCAACAGTGCGCTCGGATCTCCGTCAGAACAGCATTACAGTCAAAGATTAATCCATTAACAGCACTAAGTTCAGTTGTTGTGAGGCGGTCATAGCTGTGGGATATTGTGGATTTTAGGTTCAACAGCGGCTCAGATTTTAGGACCAGAACTCTCAGTTTTATAAAATAACTTTTAGAAGCACTGACCTCTTCAGATGTCTGGTTCCTATCACCACCCTTGTGAACAATTCTGACTTGGTAATCTCCTCTAGAACGGAGCGTCAAACAGCTGCTAATGACTTGGTTTACATCTTAACCATTTAATTATGCAGGAATTCTGAAAAATCCCCTTTAAATTCCCCTCTGTCTTGCTTTCTCTCTCTCTCTCTCTCTCTCTCTCTCTCTCTCTGTCTCTCTCAGGGCATTGCTGGTACTGATGTAGCTAAAGAGGCCTCCGACATCATCCTGACTGATGATAATTTCTCCAGCATTGTGAAGGCAGTTATGTGGGGGCGGAATGTCTATGACAGCATTTCGAAATTCCTGCAGTTTCAGCTTACTGTCAATGTAGTGGCCGTCATAGTGGCCTTCACTGGAGCATGTATCACACAGGTAATACACACACACACACACACACACACACACACTTTAATTCCTCTCAGGCTGTGTAATCTTGCAAGCATTGAAAACAGCACAGTGACAGTGTGAGACTGCCTGTAGTGTGGAGAGTCCATAGCTCAGTCTGTAGCTCAGCATTAGCTCCATGTTATGCAGGTTATGGGAACTTACTGCATTGCACCTTACTGGCAGGCAGAGGACACTGGGAGAGGCACGCTCCAATTAGCCTGGGCTCCGAGCCCCCTGCTGGAGGCTGGTAGTACTGCGCACTGAACTCTGTATGAATAATTCAAATGGAGCTCAGCTTCTTTTTATGTGCTCTGACTCATTCTTAAAAATGGTTTATCTGTCCTGTATTTTGATGAGAATGCTGTTTTACATTTGTGAAATATCATTTATAATATGCACTGTGCACACCGACACACACAGCAGGCTACATTTGCTCAGTATAATCACCAACCAGCTCAACTTTTTATGTAAGAATAACTGACTGTACAAAATATAGCCAGTCATACTGTATGTACTGATAGGTACCAGCTAAACTTGCTCAGTTAGCATTTTAACTATGGTGTGCTAGCTAAGAAATGTAGGATGAAATTGTAGTCTGATATCAGTCTAAAAGCTATAAATGATGTGTTTATTTAATGAAGGCCTGATGAAAAATATGAATATAGTATAGTCACAGCTGTTGGATCAACATGGGTGAGCTCACAGTTGATCTTAAATTTTTTAAGCACCGCTTTATGATCAAGTTCGGGCTGCATATTTGCATATTTAAAATGCATAAATAAATAAATAACATACATGCCACAGGCAGGTCTCAAACTTAGTAGCAGAATCGAGTAAACTCTCTAAAATCAGCTGTTGGGCAGGACATTACCAGAAAAGTGTTCAGTGGTTATGACTAGGGAACTTAGTAAATGTTATTTATGCACATATGCACTGTCAATATTTCCAATACTATGTGATATTTACTAAATGTGAGTTGTAGCAGTCCTTACTGCTACCTTGCTAAGCTAGGATTTAATGTTCTTCAACACTAACCCTAGATATTAGCTAGCAAAGTTGGCCATCTGAGCCCAGTGAACTGCACAAGGTTAAAACACACAATATACGGTTTGTAAAAGCTTTGTGGTATCATGTTATTGCATTATAGTAAGCTGATAGTAAAGTGTAATTAGTCAGTAGGTATCATAGATAGTGACCTGGATGTATTTTGTTTCAGAGAAAAAGAAAGCCAGCTCTTTCTCACCACTCTTTCCCTTTAAAGGTGTCTTTTTTTAAGAACCAATGCATTTTGCCTCAGCACCCCTGAATGTAGTTATAATCGTTTGACACCCACCATCTTCCCAAACCCTCTGCCCTATAATGGAGCTTGGAATATCCGGTCTCCCTACATTTCTTGTTTTCATTTCTAAGGTTTACCGTGAGCTGCATGTGAATGTTTGTGTGTCTTGTTTATTCAGGACTCTCCTCTGAAAGCGGTGCAGATGTTATGGGTTAATCTGATTATGGACACGTTTGCGTCTCTTGCCCTGGCCACTGAGCCGCCCACTGAAGCTCTGTTACTGAGAAAACCCTATGGCCGTAACAACCCCCTCATCTCCCTTACAATGATGAAGAACATCCTGGGTCATGGAGTCTATCAGCTTGTCATCATCTTCACCCTGCTGTTTGTCGGTAAGAAAGGGAGTCCTTATATGTCATACAGTGTCACCTGTGGCCTAATTACTGGGGGAGGAGCTGGGGGGGTTGCTGGAACGTGTGAGGTGGTGTTGACTGGTCACCCTAAAATCTTTATTGGGCCACACACACTTGTACACCCAAGACCCACAGATGGATCCTTTTTCTGAAGAGTATACCTCACCAGTTAGCTTCCAGCAGTCTTTTTATATCTCCTTCATAGTACATCTCATCCATGGCAAACATTTTTGAATATATGCTTTAAAACTTGTAACGTAATTTATTATTATTTATTATCTTTTATATATATATATATATATATAATATTTGTAATAGGTAGCCTAATGTAAATATTTAGGTTAATGCAGGTGCTAGTAGATGATTGCATTAGGAGCATTGACTTGTTTGATAACAATAGCATGTGAACAAGTAAATTACATTGTCATTTTTTATCAATGCACTGGAGCCCAATAAGATCCTAGTTATGCCAGAAAGAAATTTATTTGAGCTTATTTAACAGCTCAACACAGTTTGTGGGAAGTATGTTAAGATGTAAGGATTAGGCATGTTCAGACACCAAATACGGCCCAATCCCATTTCTTATTTTTACCCTTACTCCTTGTTTTCGAGTGTCACGTTGCCCCTTGGAACTGAGTTACAAAGATAGTGGTTGAAATCTTCCCCTAGGAAATGAAAAAAAAAAGAAAATGACTTCATTAAAAGGCTATTAGTGGTGCTCTGTAGGCGACCTAGTGCGTCTGCAGTGACAGCAGAGGAGGGTAAAGTCCAGCAACCTCACTGCTGGGCTTTAGTTATATTTAGGGAATCATATAAAAGGGGGTTGGGGGAGGGGGGTGCAATTATTTATTATCACCCACCCCTAGTGCTTCCTGATATGAAGCTGAAGTCAGATATTCACCAGCTTCTTGTTCGACTTTTCCTGGTACACCTTAAATGCAGCAGCATTAACTTTCTGGCGCTTCAGGCGTCAGAACTGCTGGACTATTTAAGGTGGAACAGGAAAGTTAGTTAGCTAGCTACCGAGACATTAGCATACTGTTAGCAATTTTTTAATGAAGAAAAGGACCATAATACACTGAAACAACATTACTAAGAAACTATGGCTACGTTTACACAGCAGGTAAAAGTGACCCAAATCCGTTCCTTTTCCTCATATGTGACACAGATGTGTCATCTGTGTGGCTGTGTGAACAGCAAAAAACTCATTGAATCTGACATTTTCAATTCCAATCTGAGACGCTTTCATATGTGGTGCTGAAATCCGATCCATATCCGATCTGCATCAATGCGGCTCAGTCTGAACAGCCAGATAGGAATTCATGCGACTTCTACGTCAGTTCAACTCGACAATCGTCATAATTTTGCGCTGCTGAGACTCATAAACTGATGTTCCTGTACCAAAAAAATAGAAGAAACTCATCGCAGCCGCTCCGTGTTTGAAGAGGTTTTGAACGAAACAGCCGAGCATGGCCGGAGGAGCCCGAGGCGGCAGTGTCAGAGAACAGTTTAAAGAGGACACGAACCAAAGAAGTGGCCATGGCCGAATAACATGCCCCTTTTCATGGCAAACTCGAACACACTGTGTTCCTGTCAGTCATTGGAACTTTAATCGCTCCTGTGATGCTGACGAAGATGAAACTGAAGCTCCGGGAGCGGCTGGCGTTCTCTGGCCGTCATGACTGTTGACAAGCAAGACACGTGAAGCTCTGTTCTTTTGTGCATGTGGGTCGTTTTCGGAGCTGATCTGTTCAGACTGAGGTCACATACAGGTCACATTTAAAACATGAACATAGTGTGAACAGCCAAGCAAAAAATCGGGTTTGGGGAGAAAATCGGATTTCATCCACTTTTACCTGCTGTGTAAACGTAGCCTAACAAAATAAGATGGTTATCATAATTTTTAACTGAGAAAATTCTCAGATTTGTGTATGTCTTTGGTCGCTCACACAGTCTCATTGCTGGTTTTCTTTTTTCTCTTATCAAATCAAATCAAATTTATTTGTGTAGTGCTTTTTACAACTGATGTTGTCACAAAGCAGCTTCACAGTATTCCACTCCGTTTGGAGTGTTTCTGAAAAGCCTCTGTTTGAAGGATCATGTAGCCCTAACACTGCCTTACCCCTCCATCTCAATAAAAATCAGGACACCCTATCCCGAGAACGCTTAAAACGAAGAGCTACGGGCTAAGTGGTAGGGGAAGGGGTAAAATGGGATTGGGCCATAGTCTTGACTGATTTCATTTAGATCTTTTGTCATGACTCTCGTTTTTAGTTTATGGTCTGTGGCCAAACTTGTGTGTCCTGGGTCTGACCTCCTTCTCCTCTGTCTGTTCTACGCTGCTCAGGAGAGAAGATCTTTAACATCGACAGCGGCCGCAATGCTCCACTGCACTCACCTCCCTCCGAGCACTACACCATCATCTTCAACACCTTCGTCCTCATGCAACTGTTCAACGAGATCAACGCCCGCAAGATCCATGGAGAGAGGAACGTCTTTGACGGAATATTTTCCAACCCCATCTTCTGCAGCATCGTGCTGGGCACCTTCGGAGTTCAGGTCATACACTGTCCTCCCTGCACACTGCTTAGACAACTAGCGGCAGGCACTTTAACCATGTTTGCTGTTTGAATATCTACATTTTCAAACAGTTTTTGAAAATAGATTTTTCTTAATTAAAAAGCAAAAATGAGAAAGGTTTAACATAGTAACGGTTTTATTGGGTAAAGCTACCATGAGAGGTGGTCTGTACCTGCTTTTGCAGATTTAGTGACTTGTCTTTGTGTTTTAGGCATATGTGACTGAAAGTTAACCTACAAATTGACAGCTGTCATCTTCTTGCTTGAAATATTTCTATGTATACTTCTGCCTAGAGGTTTGTTATTATGTGCTTCAACATTCTCTGTAATTCTATATCACACATTCAATTCAATTTTATTCCCAACTGCACCTGCTTTATTCAACTATCTGATTAAGTATGTTTGGGTATCTGTATATTGGAATAACTCCTCCATCCCTGCTGAGAATAATTAGGAAATTAAGAATGGCTGTCTGAGTGTGTCTAGACTGCGGTACTGTCTCACAGCAGGGCGAGAGATACAGGCAGTGAGGAGTAAGTGGATGTCTCGCTGTGCTCCATGATGTGTGACTCGTGTCGTGTGTGTCCACTGTGCAGATCGTGATAGTGCAGTTCGGGGGAAAGCCCTTCAGCTGTGCCCCTCTCAACATGGAGCAGTGGCTGTGGTGCCTCTTTGTGGGAGTGGGAGAGCTCCTGTGGGGCCAGGTGGGAGAGAGAGCGAGTGAGAGAACGAGTGAATGAGAGAGAAATGGTGGAGAGTGGATGAGTTAAGAATGGAATAAGTAATATGCTTCATGCCACTGAAAATGATTTCTGATCAAGTTTTTAATCAACCAATACATAATAGTCAAAAGATTGGACACCTCTGCTCATTAAGGGTTTTTCACTTTTTTGCACGTTAGAAAAATAACGAGGTTATTAAAAAAGGATATAAAAAAAAACATAGCACGACTACAATCAGGAATCCTTCTTCAAGAAAGGGCGTTTAGATCCACTTCACCATGACCACTCATGGGCTAAAACACAGGACAGTAATTAGGCAAAAAGCAGGAATTTATAAGGAACTGTAAATTTTATGGTTTTTTTTATTTATGTATTTGTTTTGGGAAAAAAAGATCATATATCTACATAGGCAGGAACTTAAGTATTAGCTTGCTTTAATATTTAGGCACTTTCACCCTTCAAATCATGTATTTAGGATTATAAAAACTTGTGTGTTTTCAAACTTTTCACTATTACTTCACTATTACAGACAATATATACACATAGGCGCCTGAACAGTGGAGCTCATTGACCCTCATTTTTATCTTTGATTTTTCTGTTCAATTTAAACAAAAATTGGACTTTTAATTGAAGTAACTGAGTATCAAGATTTTATTTTTCAACCTGCATTGAAACAAATCTGCCCCTTTATAGGAGCAATATGTAAATTCAGATTCCACACTCCCAAAAAATATGGGGCAACTTATAACCAGAAAGCTGTAGTGTCCACCTCTATCATAAGAAACAAGGAAATGCATTGTCCCTCTCCCTCCTTTTTCACTCCTCTCTAAATTTCTATCACTTTTTAATTACCAGTCTAGAAGAAATTTTCAGCATCAAAATTCATCCCTTTAATTGCCACAAGCTTGTCTGCAGTGGTGGAAAGCAATGGTTTTGCTTATGTTAGGACAGTGGTCCACTGTCGACCCCCTAATGGGAAAGCTGGCAGTCAGCTGGCATTTTGCTCAGTGTTTTCCGGACGGTTCACTGACAGTCAAGCAGACTATTAGACAAAAGTCTACATCGCCGATTTACCACTCACAGTCCAAGTTATTGATTTTTCCTTCCTTCATTTGTTTAATTACACTTTCTAAATTAGATTAGTAAATCATTTTAATCTAGCACAGTGTCAGCAACAAGCAGTGGCAAACAGTCAGTGGGGTACCGACCTTTTCAAACCAGCGGACCGATATATGCTTGCTGTCTGCGTTCATGTCTTGCCAAGCCATCGTTGTGTTTACTTGACACCACAGTGACTCACTATTGAGGTACAAAGTGGCATTACAAGACAGGACAGGCCGGGACCTCTGAACATCATTACAGTCATTCTTTCACATTATGTAGATCATTTTAGTTCATTTTGGTATGTATTAAACTAAAAATCGTACGAATGGGACCGTTAATGAGTGAAGGAGTGCAATGAAGGTGCCACTGCTTACTCTTTTTTGCTATATTTGTGCGCGTGAATAGGCGTGGAGTGTCTATAACAACACAGCAGTATAGACTGGGAAGAGAGAGACAGTGACAAACGAATGGTAAGGGTAGATTAAATTAAGGCTGTCCTCTTTATTTTTGCTGTTGTCTTACAAATGTTAATCAAATGAGAAAACCTAACAGCATTTCTGCAACTCCACAGGAGAACCAAAGCATACGATTTACAAACATGCATGGTTCTGCATTTAAACATGTGGTTTTTTTTGGCACTTCCAAAAGTTCCACCTCAGCAGCCTCCACTAGGTGGGTGAAAGAAGCATATAAATCATAAAAATTTGTGAACTGAGCTTTTAATTGAGCCAATTTAGCTGTGCTTGATTTCCTAATAAGTGTACTGTACACACACCCTCAACTTCAAAATTTAATGGAAACCTAGCGGTTCAGCATGAGCCCGTGTTCAGCGGTTAAGCCGGTACATAGTCAAATATTTCAAATATTTCTTTAGTTGTTATTTTTCTAGCTTTCTTCCTAGAACAATTATACTTACACTCTGTGTTAATATACAGCTGATAAATTAACAGGGCTGAGGTTTATCATACTTAGCTAAGGTTATCCTATCCGAGTTCAATACTGAGGTAACTCAGTAAACGAGTTAAAACGGATTTTGACGTTGTAAATTAGCTGCTAAAATAACCTTACTTGTTAACCGCTAGCAAGCTAACTTAAGTGTGTGCTAGCATTAGCATGTTGGTGCAGCTAGTGTGACTAAAAACACCACCAACCTTGTCACCCCAGGTTAGTAACATTAGATGGGAATTTAAGTGAGATGTGAACTCCATCTCTGAAGTGCAGTAGCTATTCAGACACTCTGTGGAAAATGTTCACGGCTAGGTGCTCATCTTCTGCCTCAGCCTGAGGGTAGATTTTTTATCATCTTAAGCCATCATTACAGCCATTTCTAACAAGCATCATCAGTAATACGTACATCACAATACGACACCTGAAACAGGCTGTACTCGACTTGAGACAAAGTGCTTAACAAAGTAAAAACGTAATGAATTAATGACAAAAATTGGGCTCACCATCAAACAGCAGTGCTATTACCTAAACATTTCCCACCTAAAGGAGTTGATAGAGGAGAATCAGGATGGCCCCTGTTAATCAGAGCTGAGACAATTTAGTTAGCATTAGCTCTCCAGATTTCCTTGCTAATGTGAAATATAATTAATAATATAGTTTCTATTTTGGATAGATGAGTTTCTCTATGTGTTGGCTTTTTGGAACGGAAATAGTGTGGAATCATCTTATGGGATCGACTCTACTGATTCCCATCTCTTGGATTTGTATTTGACTTGGTTTTCGTTTTTCTGGGACTGAACACAGCCCTAGTGGATTAGGGATTAGGAATAAACCTGATAGCAAAAGGATAGTGGACCATTGTTGGCCCATTGATGGCAAAGCTGTTTTTTTTTTTCTTTTTCCCACCCGGCCCTTGTTCCTGGCACTTTTCAGCACAAAGTGACACCAATGAGTATTAGTGTTATCACAACAGAAAGTCCCTGGGACCCCAGCTCCCCACTCAAAACACACTTTGCTGCTGCATTTCCACGCAAAATTAGGCGCTCATGTGCATATATACACACATACATACACACTTATTCACCAAAAATGCAGTCATCTACCCTGTATATGTCTCGTTTCTTTAGCGTATTGCTCTGTGCTCCAGGTCATCGCTACAGTGCCCACCAGTCACCTTAAGTGTCTGAAGGAGGCGGGCACGGGGCCGGGCACCGACGAGATGACGGAGGACGAGCTGGCTGAGGATGAAGAAGAGATAGACCACGCTGAGAGAGAGCTCCGCAGGGGCCAGATCCTCTGGTTTAGAGGCCTCAACCGCATCCAGACTCAGGTGCTGTGTGTGTGACCTCTGACCCCTCGCCCCACCGGTAGTGATAGTAGTTTTAGTTGTGCTGACTTTCACAGACAGTGAGATAAAGAACACTGTTTTGATTTGCTTCCCACTCTTTCATTCTTTCTCTTTATCTCGCTCTCCTGCTCTCCTCTTTCTCTTTCTACTTTCCCTCCAGACTCTCCTTGAGAGTGACCAAACATCAGCTTGTCATTACCTTTGTATCTCTCTTCTTCTTCTCTCTCTCTCTCTCTCTCTCTCTCTCTCTCTCTCTCTCTCTCTCTCTCTCTCTCTCCCCCTTTCATTCTCTCTTTCTCTCCCTGGCTGTGGTCTCTGCTTTTGGGGTCCTTCACATAATGAGTATAGATTTCTCTGACAGGGATCTATAAAACTCCTACCTTTCTCAGAGCTGCTTTGCTTCTCCATTATGTAACTGGAGTCCTTTAGTGGCCTGATTTATTGCTCAGTTTCTCCTTCGCCTCTGAGCTGCAGGATTCGTCCAGTGGAGGTCTGTGGGACTTCCTACTACTACTCTGCCTAAACTGGACCATAAGTGCTTTTTATCTCTAAATTTTGAATGTTGTACAATGGTGTGCAAAAGTCAGAGACCACCCTTTCATTTATTTAATTTTCTAGTCAAATCGGCCATTAAGTACAAGTTACATATCGCTGTTGTCCGAACAAAATATTGTATCTTCAAAATGGTAACTTCACAGGAGAAGGAAAAAACATGCTTAACTTTTAATGTAAGTCAGCGGAACCAGATTTTTTTCAAAGTCATTTTGGACCGTTTCTTTTGGTCCATTCATGATGAAATTTACACACAATGTAAAGGACAGCATTTCAAATGATGTTAAAAACTGGAAAGATGACCATAGTGAAGGTTTTGTTCTGACAGCAGCAATATTTTTGTTTGTCAGGGTGAAACAGGAAACCATTTAGCATTCAACACTAAGAAGGTTGATCAACATTTGATTTGTCCACTCTTTACTTTTGTGCCACTTTAAAGCGAGTTACAGCTGTGTCTTCGTACACTATACTTCCAAAAGTATTCACTCACCCATCCAAATCATTGAATTCAGGTGTTCCAATCACTTCCATGGACACAGGTGTGTAAAACCAAGCAGCTAGGCCTGCAGACTGCTTCTACATACATTAGCGAAAGAGTGGGTCGCTCTCAGGAGCTCAGTGAATTCCAGCGTGGTACCGTGATAGGATGCTGCCTGTGCAACAAGTCCAGTTGTGAAATTTCCCCACTACTAAATATTCCACAGTCAATTGTCAGTGGTATTATAACAAAGTGGAAGCGATTGGGAACGACAGCAACTCAGCCACGAAGTGGTAGGCCACGTTAAAAAATGACAGAGATGGTAACAGTAACTGTATTTGTCTGACTGCATAAGTGTAAAGTTTGGTGGAGGGGGGATTATGGTGTGGGGGTGTTTTTTAGGAGTTGGGCTTGGCACCTTAGTTCCAATGAAAGAAACTCTTAATGTTTCAGCAGACCAAGAGATTTTGGACAATTTCTTGCTCCCAACTTTGTGGTTACAGTTTGGGGACGGCCTCTTCCTGTTCCAACATGACTGCATGCCAGTGCAAAAAGCAAGGTCCATAAAGACATGGATGAGCGAGTTTGGTGTGGAAGAACTTGACTGGCCTGCACAGAGTCCTGACCTCAACCCGATAGAACACCTTTGGGATGAATTAGAGCAGAGACCAGGTCTTCTCGTCCAACATCAGTGTCTGACCTCACAAATACGCTTCTGGAAGAATGGTCAAAACGTCCCATAAACACACTCCTAAACCTTGTGGAAAGCCTTCCCAGAAGAGTTGAAGCTGTTATAGCTGCCAAGGGTGGGCCGACATCATATTAAACCCTACGGATTAAGAATGGAATGTCACTCTAGTTCATATGTGTGTGAAAGCAGACAAGCAAATACTTTTAGAAATATAGTGTAACAGAATGTTCCCAAAAGTGTCACTGACATGTTGTTCCTCTTCAAAGAGACACTAACATTCAGACAAACATCTACCCAAACACACCTCAGCTGTCTCAAAAATGTCTCCCCCATGTGTATCTAAAGTAGCTAAGGGAGATAAAGGGGATAAGGAAGGGTGAAGATATGGAGATATGAAGAAAACAGGACTCCTAACAACCATGTAAGACCTGGTAGACCACCAAACCTGTCACCATTAATCTTTAAGAGAAATTTAAGCTCTATTCTTCCTCCGGATCTGAAGATGTTTTTGTCCATCCTTCACTGTCAGAAGCTCAAGACTATGGGTAGCTCTCAAGAAGCCGTTACCGAGGAAGGGCAAATGCAGAGAGTGGACACATTAAATACTGAAAAGTTTGATATTATGTTTAATCGAGGCTTGTGTGGATTCTGATTGTTTCCTGACACTGAAAAAAGAATAGTTTGTACTTAATGGCTGTTTCGGAGTGCAAATTAAGTAACTGAAAAGTTGATCTCTGACTTTTACCCAGCGCTGTGTGTTCTAAAATCTCCCACCTGCACTTTTTGGAACATTTTTGAATAACTGTTTGGAGAATAATCGAGACTGTTGTTTTAGAAATGATTCTGTTTTGAGTATTTGATTGTCTTGGTTACTGATGTTATTTAATTACCTCCTTAGACATTATGTTGTATAACAGGTTCTTTTTCTGAGTCCCTTTCTCTTCTCTCTGCTTGCTATTCTCTCTTCATCATAAGGGCTCTCACTCTTTTGTTCCTTTTCTTGATTTCCACACTGTTTGGACTGTAGAATTTCTTTCTCAATCTTAATTTCACTTCATTCTTTTTTCTGATTCTCCAGCCTTTATAATGTCCACTCTCTTCTTCTGCCAAAACTTTTTTTTTAAATTGGTAAATCCCCTTTAAGGCTAGTCTCTTTGACCAGTGCCTAATTAATGTCACTACAAATCCAAGTAATTTTGTGGAATAGCTGTGTATAGATCTGCAGGACTGTGAATGTGTTATTGAATGTGTTCTCTCTGCTGGAGCCGGAGCAGTGCCTTTCCATTCCCCATATCTACTGAAACAGTAATAGAGCTGTTAGCAAAGAGACGGCTGAGTGCAGCTGAACTCTTTTTCTCCTCCTTCAGACAGTACAAGGGGCCATATGATGATGTATGTGCATTGATAGCAGGGTACCGCTTTGTGTAAAGTTGTGTAAGGAGATATAAAATTGTTAGTTGGGGGTCCATATTTAAAGTGAAAAGCAGAGAACTGTGTGCTATAGACGGCAAGTCTGAATGAAATCTAGATTATACTGTAAAAAATCAGCTTTGGTCTTCATTATCAGCTAGGTCTACTGTAATTCACCAGCACCATCAACTACGTCAATGCTGTAAATATGTTGATTTGCACAGATATAGTTCCTTAACATTCTATATAGTGCAAAAAATTTGATTGATCATGACTTTTCTCGCACCACCTGTTAATATTGCAAGTTTTTGAAAGTACTTGGCACATTTTGCCATGCACATAGGAGAGAGGTGCTGCAAATATTTACTGACAGGCTGCTTCTAATCCTGACTTGCAGGCCAACGAGATTCTCAATCAATACACTTTTCTCCCGTGATTCATTTTCAGCGTGGCAGGTAATCGGGTAACACAACAAAGAAGCCTGGAGAACATAGACATACTCATACTTCTGCCCAGGCTAATGTTTTGGTTAGGTAGTTCTTAGTATAGATTAGATAAATCACACTTTAAATCAGTCTATAAATCATTTACCACTGAAGCAGTAATAAAGCTATCAGCTCAGGATTGAAGTTACCCTATAAGCTATTGTTATTGTACCATTCTTATTAATTTAATTATTAAGATATTAGGCTGGGTGTTCAGGTCTGTGGGACCCATTTTCAACGTTTACCAAAAGAAAAAATGATGCAATTTATTATTATTTCAACCTTAAATTTCTTGGCCTTTGCTAATTTTTCTGTGAAGAACATATAAAATAACACATTATCAGTGACTTCACACTGTACACCCCCACACATTTATATTGCACATGTGGTGGTGGAGTGAACCTGCGGGGAATATAAGTGTGGAGGTGCTGTGTTCCTTCACTCTGTTCTCCTCCTACATGGCCTGCTGGTAGTGTGTGTGCGTGTGTGTGTGTGTGTGTGTGTGTGTGTATGTGTGTGTGTGTGTGTGTGTGTGTGTGTGTGTGTGTTTGTGTGAGTGAAGGTGGACAACATGGACAGGCTGCTGACTGGCTACAGCTGTTAAAGCAGAACCCTGTGCTGGACACATGATATTTTAAACATCTGGTATTTTTACATAAATTGTAATGGCTATATTGATAAAAAAAAAACAATAATGCGGTGGGTCCACTAGACCACTGAGTAACAACATCAACACCACATGAAGGGTTAAACTGTCTTTTTAGTGTATTTAAGAACGTTGATGTAACAGCAACATCAAAATTGTATAAGCCCATCTTGCACAGTAAAAGTGGTTCCTTGTGCTGTTTTAAAGACATTTCATACAGCTTTTTGAAAATGTTTCATTCAGTTTAACCAATGCGTTGATAAAATAATTCATAAATGAATCCACTACTAAGTCATTGTTAGAAGCAGCCCTAATATATAAATTAAAGTGAAGATTCTTACGTTTATGATTATTTTAAGCTTCATTTCAGTAGGCTTACTTATACCATTGTGACACACTGAGAAAAACTTTTATTCTGTATATGGTATGTCTTTATATATGAGTTTCGTAAGTAGGCAGTTTTATATGCATGAAACCAAATGAATTATTTGTTTAAAGACTTGTCAGTAAACAGAAAATCACACTGTTTTCAACATATATTTTACCAGTTGTGGAACTGTGACCACTGCAATCTTACACATTTTTTTTGCATTGAAATCAAAAATGTACTGCATTTCAACTCTGAAAGAAAAGCTTTTCTATGTGGTTTAAGAGGCTGCTTAGAGGATGTGTGGACCGCAGCTCTGAGACGAGTGGACTGCAGATTTTTGCCTTGTCATTTCATTGGCTTTAAAGAATGTTTGCAGCAAGGCAGGAGAAGTCTGTGCGCTGCTCTAGCACACTGTCAATACTCATCCTACAGCTCCAGCTTCAAAGAGCAAAGAATCTTTCAGAACCTTAACACACACAAACATGCTAATGTACGCACACAGTGGCACTCAGACACACAGTGAGCTAACTGGATGGAATGAAGCTGTGTGATGAAGGGTTTAGCGTGGGTGTGGTAGGCGCAGATTGCTGAAGTGCTAGCAGAGCTCCTTACAAGGTTTCCATCGATCCCCTCGAGGCTCACCACTGAGTTGGCAAAACAGAACACGCATTACAGCAGCTAGCTTCATATCATCAGTCAGTTGAATTTGATCAAGGCTTTAATTTAACAGTGGCTCCACCAAAGTGTGTGGCCCCACCCGTCATCTGCATGCTTCGGACAGAGATGATGGCCCACAGATTAATCCACAGGCGTTCAGATTAGAGCCCAAGTTTGTTTTGTGTAATTTTGGCTACGTGTATAAATTGTGACCTGTGATTATAGATGCTTACAAGCCTCTAGAACAGTGGTGTCAAATTCAACCACTAAGAGCCATTTAAAAAAATCTCAGCAAATCCGTAGGCCAGCTGTGTGTTTATGTCGTTTTTACTTAGCCTTTTTAGCCCAAACCACATGTTTATTCAAAACAGGCCAAAACTGCAACAGCAAAATAGGCACGGAATACTTAAACTGTTACTTAAACCAAAAAAATTTCAAATAAAAACAAAGTAGGTAGGTTTTTTTTAAACTGCTTATTTGCTTAAACTAGACACCAGGCGTCTTTTCTTTGTGTGTAACCGCTGGCCCATTGATTGTGGTTGGGAGGGGGGTCAGAGCATACATTTCGTTGCAGTGCATGCTGGGGACTCTAGTACAGCCCATTGCTAATATTAATAGAAAATTGAAATAATTTTACGGGCTGAACAGGAGTGCACCACGGGCCTGACTTGAACCGCGGCCCTTGTGTTTGACACAAATGGGCTCTAAAATATATAAATGCTATTTGTGAAATATTGTTTTCTGTTAAATACATAGTTGTTATAGTTAATGTCTATTTTCCACTGACTTGTTCTATGAATGTACAGACAGCAGCTAACATGTAGCAAACATCCTGCTCCTGTTTCCACTGCTTGGTGTAGGATAATGGTCCATTTCCATTAAATCTCTTAGTGCATTTTAAAGTGCATCTGAAAACAGGCTCAGGTTATAGCTAACTAACATTTCATTTTATGCAGATAAGAAGAGTTTTGCCAGTTTGTGTTTGGGCATTAAAATTGCTCACATGTTTTAGTGGCAAAGGGGGCTTGCAACTCACAGGAGAATGATAGTGTTCAGTGTTCAGCAGAGTAAGCTAACCCAGAATAATCACTATGTTTTAGGATAGGCTAGGGATAAATCAGGTGAATCTAGTTTGGCAGAAAGGAGCGTGCTAACTCGTCTATCAAGATATTACACTATGTAAAAATATCCTTTTTGCACAGGTAGCAACATTTTTGATTACGTAATAGGTATGATTTTTAATATCAATTTGCTTTGATTTGTTATCTTATGGTACTTTATTACTGTAGGCTTTATTCTTTTTTATTTTATTTATTTTTATTTTATTTTTTCTTTAGCTTGCTTTAGTGTTCACACACTTTATCTAGGACTTTTAGGCTCAATATCCAATAATGGCAAAGCTTTCCAGGTTTAGTTCATATACATGAACATCAGAATTGACTGACATATTTCCAGCGTGAGTCCGAATGAGCCTGTGGGTGTGTGTTTTGGTGCTTAGCCCAGTCCTTGGTTGTCATAATCCTAGAGTTGGAGAATGTTTGTAAGTGGTGTTGTGTTTTTTTGTTTTTTTTTTTGTTAATTGCTACAGTTTTATCATAAAATATATTCTTCCCCTGGCTTTCTCCTCTCTCTCTCTCTCTCTCTCTCTCTCTCTCTGTCTCTCTCTCTCTCTCTCTCTCTCTCTCTCTCTCTCTCTCTCACACCCTCTCTTTACCTTTCTCTCTATAATGTGATGTGTGTGATATGGTTCTCTCTCTCTCCTGCAGATGGAGGTAGTGAGTACATTCAAGAGAAGTGGTTCGTTTCAGGGTGCAGTGCGACGGCGTTCGTCTGTGCTCAGCCAGCTCCATGACGTAACCAATATTTCTACCCCCACTCATGTAGTTCTCTCCACTGCCAATGCAAGCGCCGCCCCCGGGAGTGAGTCCCCCTGCTTTCCCTGTGTCAGACATAGCACACACACACACACACACAGACATACTTTACACATACAAACATAAACATAAAAAACACACACACACACTGACACTGTGTTAAAACCTTTCCGGGGGCATATGATCATCCATATGTCCCATATTATGTAGATATGATAGGTATGACTATAGGAATATGATAGATATGATCTATAGAACTGTGAAAAAGTCTTACACACATGTGAAAATGAGATTTCAAAAGCTTTCTCTGGGCAGTACATTGTTTATTTGGTCATGAAAGTAACATTGAAATTATTACATTATTACAAATAATATTAATACAATAAGTAGTGATTGTATGTATATCAATGTGTTTCATGTCCTCATATATGAACTGTTCCAATGCTTCATTAATATAGAATCTAAAGCATTTAGAAAAAATGTTCAGAATTTGGACTTAAAGAAATTATGCATGAAAGGCTTGACCATTTCCAGACCTGTCCTCACAGAAGCCCAGTATTAAGTGTAATTATCCAAAAACTTATCCAAAACTTCTCAATACTTATTTCAGTTAAATCAGAAGTGCTGCTTGTGGATTTGGACAAATCCATACAATGGTTGTGGGCACTGAGGAGAAATGTGGAGCCAGACCTTGGTTCTTCTAACAAGCACAACTATAACACGCAATAATACAGATAAATCCCAGATAAATGATTTTGAACTATTTGCTCAGGTGTCTAGGCCTTTTTTTACAGTACTGTGCGTCTATATGTAAGAAGAATTTTTCATTTTTAACTCATTTTTGTGCATAACCCTAGACCTTAACCTTTTTAAAAATGTTTTTGCTCGTTTAAAATGAAGCGTAGTTTTTCCATGTCAGGATCAGAGCCTGGTTTTTCTCTAGTTTTCCTGTGTGGTCAGGACATTTTTGTCCTGAAAATGTGTCAAAACATATACGTGCACACTTTCAGCACAGAAACACACATGCGCACACCTACCTACACACACATCTCACACTTATAACAGCTGACACAGCACAAAGACACACACAGAAATACTCCTCAGCACGTCTCGGAACACTGCACACCTGCATACACACATTGCACCAGACGTGCAGTGTTATGTTTATCTGCTGTTTTACAAATGTATTTATTTTTCTTGAAAGTTGCCTGTGGTCAGTCTGGTTTTTGTGCGTGTAGCTCTTTGCAAGTTGGCCTGTCTGACCATGTGGACTGCTGTTTGCACCCCTGCCCCTTCTGTCTTGCTGTGTTGGTCCTCTCCTCTTGCTGTTGGGTTGTCCTTGTCCAGTGAGGCTTGGTTTTGTTTTCAGTGCCCTCTGGATGGGCCAAGTAAGCCATTCTCTCTCTCCCACTGTCTCTCTCTCTTTGCTTTCATTCGATCAGACCACTTACAGTGTCGATGCACTCTGTTAAATGCCTCGTCTGCTGCTTAGACGCAGAGATGTTTGCGGTTTAGAGTTTCGCTCTCAGGGTTGGGTTGCATGTATATTCCAGCATCCACTTTAGAGATATATGGAATCATCCATAATGGAACAGTAGCGCATTTAGCCATTCACTTATGGCTTTTCCATCAACAAAGATTGCTTAACACTGCAAAAAAAGGCATATTGTCCAGTGAAATGATCTTAAATCTAGACATATCAACCATTTCCCATTTTAAGATGGTTGTGCGCTGAAGACAAGATTAGCTACCTTATTAGCTTATTTCCAGATTTTTTTATTTGATTTAGGTCAATATATTAAGTAAAATTATCTCACTATACTGGCAGATTATTTTGCTGGTTTCAAGCACATTTCTTAAAACAAGCACAAAATGGTAAGGTTATTTTTCTTGATAAAATTACTTAAAACAAGTTTAAAAATAAGTGAAGTGAAGTGAAGCTTACAACAATCTCAAAAGGAGAAATATAAGATTTCTTGACTATATTTAAGATAATTCTACTTTACAAGATGCCATTTTTTGCAGTGTGTTTTCTGTATATTAGGAATTTTATTGTTGCACTAAATTGGTAGTCATGGTGCTTTCATCTGAAGGTTCCGATGCAACTGCATTATTTTTGGAATATTAGACCTGATTATAATAGAATACAATAATTTTTGGCCAAAATAGACTGTTTCAGGCTGTTTTCAGACACAACAAATCTTCATGTGTTTCATGTACCGTATTCCCGTGCTGTGTAAATAGTCCATCCAGTTACATTTGTATTCACAAAAAAATTAATTGTGGTGAAATTTGAGATTTGTTTGTATCATT